>NC_030990.1:2298533-2374917 GCF_000149955.1 Fusarium oxysporum f. sp. lycopersici 4287
CTTCCACCCAAAAACGAAACCTTTTATCATCAGTCATCGTCATCAAATTCGTTTTCCTTTCATGATTCTTCCCCCTCTCGTTACCATTGGTACGCTACAGCACCACAGTCAGGGGTCAACTTGGGTTGATCTCGGCTCACACCTTGGTTGTCACCTGGTTCCCTCCTCTGAATCAAGCACCCTCTTTGTGGCGCGATATATCGCTATTCAAACTCTTGTAGCATATCCATCTGTACCAGTTTTGCTCAACCGACTTCTTGGCGAAAAGTAATCTGCCTTCTTGGGAGGAAACGGTTTCGTGGTTCGGTGCAGCAACGCATGGCACAGTTTTCTTTTTACGACTGTTAAACCACGTCGGGACAGCCCGACATGGCTATGGCCTAATGACACAAATTACCTCCGAAGAGCGGTTAACGATAGGGATAGCGCAACATTCCAGGGACCGAGAAGGGCACATCACGGTTCCTCAAAACAATCTCTGCCCACGCTTCGCGTCACCTTCCCCGTCTCTTTCACCTCGCACAACTGTTTCTATCTCTTACATCCTCGGATCCCGACATCGTCACGCGACCCGCGACTCCCGTCTTATCGCTCACATAATTCCCATCACTCATCGCTCTCACACACCCGTGACATCAATTATACTGGCTCACCCATTGTGTATTCTGCTCCTTGCTGGCCTGTTTCCACGACAAGGTGACTCTTTATTCCATGTGGGATTTCAGAAAAGGCATTCTTAGGTGGAACGGACTTAGCTCGGATTCAGGAGCCATCAAATAAAATTGAAATTATGAGCAAAGCCCGTTACTTGTCAAGTAAATTGAAGTGAAGTCGTATGATTGTGGTGTTAGATGGTAGAATGTATGACTTTGCAGGTGTGGCTGAAGAAAGCCCGCCGACAACCCTTAAAATACCTTAGTTTCCGGCTGATGTAACTGTGGCTGGTTCCATCGTAGTGGGGCATCTTTGTCTCATGGTTAATTGATGAAGCCAACTTGTCAGTTTGGTCCATCATGGCAACTTGTGATTGATTTAATTAACCATTTTTCCGGTTCTCTCTTCACTCTCTTCGCTCTCTTCGCTCTCTTCATTTCTTAATCCTCTCCTTAAGACTTGGTTTCTGGATTATTCACAATCTTTCATTCACTCACGCTTTTTCTATCTTTTCCCCCTTAACAGTCCTGGGAATGGCACGCTCCAAGCAACCAGCTATCAAGCGTGAGGCATCCTCAGAGTTCTTCAACAAGACGACTGCAACATGGGAGGATACTAATCAATCGCAAAAGAGCCCTTCCAATGGAAACATTACGAATAAGGTCTTGCCTGTTCCTACGCCTGCGCAAGAAGCTGGGCTCTTGCAGCTTGTCATCGCCGTCGCGGGAATCTATGCTTCATTGTAGGTTCAGCCCCAACAGCTCTCATGGCGAAATCGCTAATACAGCCGTCGCGGATAGCCTCACTTGGGCATATCTTCAAGAAAAGCTCACTACCAAGCCATATGGTCCCGCCGACGCCCCGGAGGTCTGGCACTTCCCCGTCTTCCTCAACACCATCCAATCCGTTTTCGCCGCCATCGTAGGCGCTGTCTATCTCTATGCCTCGACGCCCAGCAACGCCGCCGTTCCTCCTATTATCCCATCGCGCCGCATCCTTGGGCCTCTCGCGCTTGTTGCTGTCACGAGCAGCCTCGCGAGCCCCTTTGGCTACGCATCTCTTGCCCATATCGACTACATCACGTTCCTCCTTGCCAAGAGCTGCAAGTTGCTACCTGTCATGTTCCTTCACATCACTGTCTTTCGCCGTCGATATCCGCTGTACAAGTATCTCGTGGTTTCGGCCGTGACTCTCGGCGTGGCTGTCTTCACGCTGCACTCTGGAAAGAAGAAGGGCAGCAAGGTCCGACCTGACGATGCAAGCACAGCATGGGGCCTGCTGTTGCTGGGTATCAACCTCCTTTTTGATGGCTTGACAAACAGCACTCAGGACCATATCTTCCAGACATTCCGACCGTACTCGGGCCCTCAGATGATGTGCGCCAACAACATCATGAGCACTATTGTCACGGGTACCTACTTGATCGTCAGCCCTTGGTTGGTCGCGACAGGTCTCGGAGAGTGGTTTGGCATGGACGTCGCTGGTAACGCGGGCGAGCTCAAGGCTGCTTTGGACTTTATGGCTCGTTATCCCGCTGTCTGGAAAGATGTTCTCGGTTTCGCTGCGTGCGGTGCTATCGGCCAAGTCTTTATCTGTAAGTCTCAACCTCCTCCACCAGATCAGTATCCCAGGCTAATCATGACCAGTCTACACGCTGTCCACGTTCTCATCCGTTCTTCTCGTTACTGTCACTGTAACACGCAAAATGTTCACCATGATACTCTCTGTTCTCGCTTTCGGCCATCGGCTCACGCAGATGCAGTGGCTTGGTGTCGCGCTTGTGTTTGGCGGCATTGGCGTTGAGGCTGGCATCGCGCGACAGGAGAAGATGGCCAAGGAGGCCGCTAAGGCACAGCAAAATGGTAAGAAGGAGCTGTAAATGCATCTCGTTTATTTTCTTTGTTAGTGAGTGATAAATTACAATATGTATAGTGGCTCGAAGGGGCACATCCGAGGGGAATAAGGAGTAAATCAAGTGTGAGGGGCGTTTACAGGAGTTGGTTAAAACGATCTCAACGCCTCACAGTAATTGCCCACAAAATGGCCGAGTGCGTCTGCTTTGGAAACGCAAACTTCATAATCTGTCAGATAGAATGAACGAGGGTCAATACGATGTATAATTCTTTTGATTATCACCTAAATAAGTACTATGTAAAGCCTTCTTCTTCACACTGTCTTGCTGTACCAAGAACCCTTTTGCTTCCTGGAAAAAACGCCGTGGTGCTATAACCCAACACAGTAACTCGTCTTTTCCTTAGCAACACCTGTACATACACAACCCCTTTCCATGACTGGGTATTTGAGCCCTCCCAATGATTCCCCTTGGGATACCTGAAGCCATACGCCACTTGCATTTTGTTGTCCAAAATGGACAAAGCGAGAACCAAAAATAAAACTGAAACAAGAGTGACAAGACGGAGTGTCTTTGTCTATATTACACTGGGTCATTGTGAAACCATCCGACGCCATGCGCTGTGCATTGCTGAAAAAGAGAAAAAGCGAATGTTTGTTATGAGGAGGATATAACGATTGGAGAAGATCGGTGACAAAGAAGATGTATTTGGTTATTTGCGTGTCATCGTGCGGAAGGTTGAGAGACCATCCGGGATCGAGGGTCGGATGGAGTGCAGTTATAACTCTGCCCTGTTGCTAAAACGCCCCTGAAATGCTGTGGTTCATATTGTAGAATAGCGAATGGGATTTATAAAATAAAACAAAAGCGATAGTAATTGTCGTACTTCTTCCCTTGGAAGTTGGTTCGTTCGACTTGAAAGCGAAACACAAGGTTAAGCTTCATCATAAGAGATCATCAATTGATCGAATAATAGGTGCCTCGCCTTTTGTAGGTGGACTCCTGGGATCTGCAACGACCGGTGGTCTTCCGAAGGTTGAGAAAGGGTCTCGAGGGAACATGCCCGCTCGGGGAGAAAACAAGCCTTGGCTCGGAGTTGGTGGGCTCTCGACGAATCGCATCCCAGCAACTTCATGGACGTCATGAAGCGGATTGTTAGTCATCGTCTCGGCTCTCGGTGACAACAGAGCATTATCATCTGGGTATGAACCAGGAAGAGTTATCGTTCTCTCCACTGGCGCATCACTAAATCTCATTTCCGACGGCGCCGGATTGAATCGTGGGAAAGTCATGGTCTGGAAGCCAAGACTCGCCTGAGAGGGGAACCCAGGCGAAGGTGGAGGCTTCATGATCGAGTCCACCATTGGAGACGGGGCTAGAGTTGGTGGTGCCTTGCCCTGACTTGACACGGGCCTCTTAGGCAAGTCGCCAAGTTTGAAAGGATCCAGGTGTTCTGACGAGTGCTGCTCAACCTCGTCTTTCCAGGTGCAAGTTGGGGGCGCCGAAGCTGGGCCAGGTGAGACCGGTCGGGGCCCGGGTGTTGAGTTGCCGCGAAGTCGATTTGGGCTCGAATTCAAGCCCGAGTCCTTCGAATCTTCGTTCTGTGTTGGAAGAGGAGCAGTCTGTGGCTCCTTAGCTCCAATGTCGATAGCATCAACAGAGAGTGTGATTCTATGCTTTGAAGGGCTACGGCCAGGACGGGGACGGTGTGACGGTAGCGCCGTTCGCTTCGTTGACACTTCCTTCTGGAAATCCTGCAGCGAGTACATGAGTTTCATGTTCGGGCTGATCCATTGGCTCTTGGCTTGAGCCGCGTAGTAAGCATCATTCACGGTGAGATGCGGTTTCTGGAACAGGCCGTAGGCAATGATCAGACTGGCAGATCGACTCGCGCCCTGCTGACAATGGACAAGCACACGTTTGCCAGCTTTTGTCCGCTTATCAATAACATCGCACAACTCCATAAGATCCGGCGCAATGTCGGTATTGTGGTCCCAGGGAATATGGATGTATTCAGGCTCTTTAAATTGAAAGGCCTTTGGTGTGGTAGGTGTGTCAGCTGAATCCTCCTGGGGATATTCCCAGGCTGTCATGAAGCTGGCTGTGGACACAGCAGTATCGGGGATAGGACTTTCAATTCCAGAAACAGGGCGTCGCATAGACTGGAATGGTGATTGCGACTGTGATTCACGGACCACTTTGCGAATTTCAAAGGGGTTGCTGACTTCGCGAGCACAATTGATGACTACGTCAAAACGCGATGCTTCATCAGCCGTGGGTTCCGAGTAGAGGAAAACATTGTCTCCGTAGATCGCAATTGGCCCGTCAGGGTAGCCTGGCGTTTTCATGTCCTCGTTGTTCTCGTTATCGCGGTAAGGATCATCATCTCGAATGGCCATCTGAGTACGAATTGGCGAATCTTCCTCAGTAATCGCAGAATGGAAAGCTGGTTTCATACTCGACTTTGAGGGTCGCAATACTTCTGAAAGTCCGGATTCGTTTCTTTCCAATACCTTGGGGAAAGTCATACCGCCAGGTGGACCGAAGGTCGCGGACTTGAGACCGGAAGACATGTGAGGTGAGGAGCAAGAATGCTTAAGAGCTCGACGCTGGAGCATCGGCATGGCTGGTGAGGGGGGGACCTCCAGGGTGGTCTTATGGATCAAGTCAGAAGTATTGGTCTTGAGACTTAACTGGCTAGGCTTTCTTCTCATAGCAGGAATCGTAGGTTTGATAAATGATGGAGAAGAAGGCTCGGAGACCAGCGAAATATTTGTCGTTGAAGTCGAGGCAGCGAATGGGGGCTGGATAGAAAGGCCCTTCATATTGCGCCCTCTTCGAGGCGAGGGTGATGTCATTGGTCGCTGCAGCCGAGGAGGCTCACTCAAGAGAGTAGTGGTTGTGCTGCTGAGGTTGGTAGAGAGGTTGCCAAAGCTCGTGGCCGGATAATTGTTGAGGGGAATAAGATTCATAGGAGAATCGGGAGAAGATGAGGGAGACGCATCTGAGAGGGGCGAAGAGTCGGTTGTAGACAAGGTCGTTGTGGGTGAAGAGTCTGCCGACTCGGAAGTCTGTGTCGATGTGCTATCGTGATGCTTGTGTGTTGGGTCCACAGGCATCATGCTAGGGCCGAGACCATGTTGAGGAGGAGCACCCATCATGCCAGGTCGCTTTGGTTCCATGTCGACGAATTTGGTGTCCATGAGTGTCACAGTGTCCTGATCTGCCATTGTCTCGGCATCCAGATCAAACACTGTCATAAAGGGCGGTATTTGATCTTCGTACACTCTTCTGTCCGTAACTGAAGGCATGTTTTGATATCCGCTTGGCGATCTAGTGAGTCAAGTCTGCTCCGGGACGTAGAGGGAAGCGAAGCAGATGTTGAGGGACAATTACAGTCTCTAGTCTGCGTACCGGGTATAATTCGACTTTTTGATCAGGGCGTTGAAACACCAGTTGGCTTCCACCTGGGACAAATATGGTTGAAATTATGTGAATATGTGCAAAGGTTTGTAAATTGGCGGGCCAGAAATAAATAGTCCGGCAAGAGAAACGAATGGCTTCGCGGGTCGCGGTGCGATCGAGAGCAGGTCAAGTCGGTCGTTCGATGGGTCAGCGCAGCTGATCTTGTCGCTGAGCGTGCCAGTAGTGGGCAGTGCTCAGTAAACGCACGCAAGTTGCTAGACTTGGTAAATGAGAGACAAGCCTCACGGTGGACAGTGGTCTTTAGAGAGAGAGAGAAATGAAGTTCTTGCTCGAAAACAGATCGCAATTTGGACTGTAGAAGCAATCGAGAAAGAAGCTACTGCTACTGTCGAGTCTAGCGGGTAGCAGGGAGAATAGTCGAAGGAACGAGCCCAGAGAACTTATGAGACAAAGAACAGGCGCTTCGGTGATGGGTAGCGGCAGGGCAGGGCTGCGAGTGGCACTGTCAGAGTCGCGAGATCATTATTTCCCTTTATGAGGGAGACCGAGCCGTCGTTCGAGAGAAGATGTTATATCAGGCCGGAGCGCAGTGGTCTGAGGTGAAGTGGAAGGTAAAGGGAAGGGCGAAGAGAAGAAGATTGAAATTGAAGATCGAAGTGACAAGAGGAAGTGAGAGAAAGATGAGAGGAAGAGTAACGAGTTGGAGGGGAGTGTGAGACTGAGCAAGAACGTCTTGGGATTGGATTGGATTGAGTTTAGCTCTGGGGGAGAACTGGTTGAGGGGTGTGAGTTGCAAGCAGGCGCTACCTGAAGACAGTGTCTTCCAAGGGATATTTCATACGGTACCAGTTATGGGTGCCTCTCACGGGAGCCCAGGCTACCAGGGCAGTCAGCTGCCTGGTGGAGGCTCAGTGCCCTGTATGAGAAGAACCTGGGCGTGCTGGCGACATAGCAACGGCGGTATCTCAAACAGTTATCGAGGTATCCAGCCCAATCCGATCCGGGAGCAACTAATTCAAGACCTCAAGTTTTCAACAGCGCACGGCGGTAAAAAAGTGTTTTGTTTTCGTGGTATGAAACAAATATCCGCCCGTAGCAGGCGGCAGCACCTACGCATGCGCTGTGTCGCTTGCTGGCGGTTGCGGCCATGGATGGCAAAAGTCAACTAATGTAATGTAATGTCATGTCATGTCAAGCATGCTGCTGCACAAGGCGAGAAGAGACCTGAACTGGAAGCCCTCCGCATCCCAGGGAAACGTGACATGGCAAAGCCCAAGCAGTGTCAGCTCCATGGACCCTGCACAGGAAGCAAGAATGGTATACGAAACATGCACTAGGGTTGACGATGCTTGGAACCAGTTTCGGCAAAGGTTATTGATCATACCGGTATGTTGAATCTACCGTGCTTGCTTAAAATCTTTTCGTGCGAGTAGTTATTGAGTTGAATATTGTCATCTTGACTGGCTGAATCCAAGCCCTGCTTCATATGTCACTCACTCCCTTGCCAATATGGCCATGAACTAATGCGTCGAGCGGTGTCCAATGGGAAAGAAACATCCGAATTGCAATAGTCGCCTTAGAACATCGATTTTCAGGTCAAGGCCGCCTGCAAGACCCAACTGAGCTGGATTCAATGAGCAATCAATCAATCTTACGGATCGATCTCCAACTCTCGCTTCTCGTCCTACTAACGTAGGCTCCTCTCTCACTTTCACTCAGAAGATGAGCAAAAATGGGGCGAGCACCTCAAGGGCGCTACGATGAACCACTCAGAGCTCCTCTTGTCCGTTCCAAGTTAGCCACGGCCGTAGAGTCTGCTTTGTGAGTGGAGGGTTCGCTGCACGAAACGCGTTCAGGATCCTAAATATAGACCTCGTGCAGCACTCTGCAGCATGGAAGGCGCCTACAGTCAGCCAATCATGTCCCCGTGGTCCAATTTGGGGACTAGAGAATTGCAGAACAGGGGGGCGGGGTGTGAAGTTGAAACGCCAGGACAGGGTCGAGGGTTTAAATTTAACCCGCAGGTGGAGAGGTACCTCCTCTTCAGTAGTTGAAGCTACACTGTGCTGACGAGAGTGTTTGGGTTGCTTGTTCATGTGCAAATGCGGTACAGTCGAATGGGTAATTTGCTGAAGGACGATGGGGCTATCTGAGATCTTGACGGGATTAGGAAACGATGGGCAAAAAAGAAGACAATCGAGCCAGTCAGCGATGCATCTATCAGTCAGTCAATCAGGAGTTGAAGACAAGAACAGACTTTCAAGATTCCAACGTTGAGGTACACATGCACATCATACCCTTTTGTCATCCAACCTCCTCAACTCAATTCCAAACTACCTTACCTACTATTATTATCTTGCCTTAAGCTTCTATCCTCCAACCTCCTGTTATCTAGGGCTGCAGCTCTTCATATCGTCTCATAGCTGGCTGAATTATAGTATCAATTAAACTTATTCCGATAAACCATATAATTCTTTGGCACTTATCGTCTCAACTCTGCTGCGGGTGCACGCCACTCCGTAACGCCGTCGCCAGTCCAGGCAAAGGCAAAAAAGCCTGGCCTGACCCCGGCCCGTTGGCCGTGATTCGGCCATCTGTTGGCGTCACAGGCGGACAAGGGGCCTTCTGTAACCTCCAACATCTAACCTCTCTGCAACTGTTAGAGATAGGCAGCTCAGTGCAGAGACGGGGGCAAAAGGGTGCCCCCCTGTTCCTCCACCGTCAACTAACGTTACTGCGCCTGTTGCCGTACGGGACCGGCCCAGCCTGGCTACCTGGGCTTGGGCCCTGGGCCCTGGGTCCTGGGAAGAAGTGCACTGGCTGCGGTCTGGCTATGGCTACGGTGTTCGCTGGCCGGGCAGCAGAGTGTCATACAAATTGGATATGATATCGATCGAAACGCGACAACCAAGTGCTCGGCTCGCGTGGCCTTTGTTTAGGGTTAAGTGGCCGTCGGAGTTGAGCTGTCTGGTCTCGTGGCTTAGCCTCGGTTGGTTTGCGCCACTGCGGCGTCTCCAGTTTTGGGAGATATTTCTATTCTTGACCAAGAACACGTCAAGTGATCAAGAGGCCGACTTGAATGGATAGTAAGAATGGGTTTTCAGAAGTGAAGCTGACATCCTAATCAAGGACTATTGACGTTAAAGTGGTGGAGACATTTAAAAGAGATTAACGACTTCGACCCAAGATGTGTTATAATACGAAGGTTTATTTTTATCGAGCTGAGAACCACATCACATCCAATATTGCAATGAGTCAAAGTTCCTTTTTGCCACTGTCCTGATCCATTGTCCAAGCAAGTAGGTACCTCAGGTTAGGAGTTAGTTGATGAGAAATTAAAAACTGTGTCGGAAATATTTCCCGTCGGTATGTAAAAGAAGCAGATCCAAGTTACCCAAGCTCTTCGTCCATCTCCATTCATCCACAGCAAGTTCAGCCACCAATTAATTCAACCATGTTCAGAAACAGACCAGGCCGCACTTTTCCTCCTTAGCCTCCTCTGACGGCAGATCAAAAGACGCCAAGCTACAACAAGAGTGGCTCACAGTCTGAAACCCCTGGCCTAGGGAATGAAAAAGCGGGAAAATCTTGAGCTCCATCGAGTTTCAGCTTTTTTTCCTAACGCTCGCTCACCAACAAGTGAGTGACCACCTACCAGATGCAGTCAGAGGAAGCCCAAGTGCCCAAGGAGAAGAAGGAAATTTCAGACCGCACAGTGAAGAGACAAGATTGGCTGCATCGGCTATTGGCTACTGCACGTCAAATTGCCTGGACCATATGGACCCAATCTCCAATGACATCCAATATCGAGTTGAGTCCCTTTTTTTAGCTTGCGCTTGCAGGCTTCTTCTTCCAAAACTCGTGGCCTTCTGCGCTAGACGTTGATCAGCAATCTACTAATATGTCCCTTATTATTACCCCTGCAGGGTTCGTCAATACAGTCCCATCATCTCCTGCCGTTTAGGAAATCGCCTCTGAGAGACAAAAGAGGATTCGAACCGTTCCTTTGATGAGGTGAGGTGTATGGTTCACCTGAATGTTGCAGCACAAGGTACGGAGTACTTTACTGTACTATACAGGGCTGTCTTGTCCTGCTGGGAACCATAGTCTACATTCTCGCCGCTAAAACTACACCTTCACAAGACCCAAAAATAAGACGGGTCTTGATCTGAAACGAGACTCTCCATTACAGGGTCGCTTCGCCCTCGACTACGCAACTCTCGATCACCATTTCTATCATCATGAACATCATCCCGCAAATCTTTCTCCTATCCCCTGACTCCTGAGATCCAGGCGCTTGGACTTGGACTTGGACTTGGAATTGGGGCTCAATGTTACAATTCATGAGTGCCCTGGAGGTTCAGCTAAGTTGCAGAATAGAGATCTCTTTCTTTATAGCAAGTTTGTGTGCAATTCCGTCCCAAGCTTGAGCTAGCCCTCCCAGTAGTACTTCTAGGATTCAAACCGAGTTTGTTATCAGTCAATTGCACGGTATAAAGTCGCTCTCATCTCGTTATACTACCTCTTAGACTGCATAGCCGCAACTGCGCTTGTTTCGAGTCAATGGCTGTGCTGTATTGTGTTGCCGCCGGTTCAATATCTACCCAGTCGCAGATTCCTTATGCTGCAACTCACTCGCCTGTGAGTCTCAGACACAGCAAATTTGAGACGAAAATCACATCTCCAGGGCAACCCTTGATTCTCGTCCTTGTATCACGTGTGGCTAAGTAATGACTTGAAACTGAGGCTCCGGTAACATCGGTAGGGATCTGTGATATAGAACTGGCCCGTTGCTCTACTATGCACACCGTACTTTCTCTTGAAAAGGATAACTCATATAAAGGCAGGTCTCAGTTCGATGCTATTGATGACCTCGGTACTCGGTCGTGTCTCGACCGTCTCGCACGTACATAATACTGAATGCTGGTAACTTAATACATGGGGAGCCGCCTCTACGTACTGTAACTAATATACTAAGGTGACTGATTATTTCTTTTATAGTGAAGCAAGGATATGGTCTCGTTTTTTTTTAGTCATATAATGGCATCGAAACCTAATCGTCGTCCGCGTGTGAATGGATGACTTACGTGGTATCAAGGAGATATTCCCCAGGATTATATGGCACCATCAAAAGGAATAAACGCTGATTCTTGGCTGGTCCGTTAGGGAAGTATATCAGGTGCAACGATATTTTTCCGTGCATGGGTACAGGGTCGTTTGTTTCAGGTTCAACGTGAGCACA
Source organism: Fusarium oxysporum f. sp. lycopersici 4287 (assembly GCF_000149955.1). Classification (NCBI taxonomy): domain Eukaryota; kingdom Fungi; phylum Ascomycota; class Sordariomycetes; order Hypocreales; family Nectriaceae; genus Fusarium; species Fusarium oxysporum. The sequence continues at coordinate 2,309,708 of NC_030990.1, forward strand.
CTACCGAGGAACCCGATCAAGTTTTGGGACTCAGAGGTGTTCTACTTAAGCTTTGCTGGGTCTTGTTTGATGAAATTTCTACTGCCATGATTTCATATGACTTGGTTGCTTGTTGCTTGTGTGGCTATTTATTTGAGTGTTATTACGAACGACTATGTCAACATAGATAGGGCAGTTATGTTTCCTTGATGGATTTAATCAATTCCAATAACTCACACCAGTATGAATAACGTCATATTAACTTTGGTCTACAGCATTAGTATCATACATGGTTTTTATTAGTTCTGCGAGTGCCTTGGAGGTTATGGATGTCTAAATACATTTCCATTTCTGTATAGAGAATCAACAGCCAGAGGAAATCGATGCTATTTGAACGATACATAGAGCTTAGATTGTGTTACTAAGTTTATCTTCTGTTTCTTGATCACTACAATTGTTTCTGTGTTGACTTATACCAGGCTGAGCAATCGAGGCAAAGCATGCGAGAGGCAAATTATAACGCTTTATCTCTTTGAAGATGCTTTCAAAGTTACCTTACACAGAAGTTCTATATGCATAGGTATTACTTACAACTGGGACGATAGATGAGACAGATATTTGTTATCACTTGTTGCCATTACTCAGTCCTCATCTATCCGTGATTCCAACATCTGCATTTAGGGTAAGCTACCCAACTTGCTTTTCATCATCCAGTATTTGTTGTCTGGAACACTACGGCTATAACCGCTATGCTCTGGCTCGGGACGATTCTCATTGACTTTGGTTTCTTGCTAAATAGAGTTGTTTTGCCAATGAGACGTTATTTGGAGGTTCTTGGTGCTAGTACTTTACAAATACAAACATCACACTTGGGACACAAATAATGATGTACCACAATGAGACATGTGTACCACGAAACAAATCATGAGTCATGGTAACGCTTAGGAGCATTATGTGTGACACATTACCTTCACATCGACAATTTGAGCATTAGAAAACATGTATCAAGTGACGGCCAGGACTGCTGTCAATGCTCTAATTGAACTTGGCTACCCTATAGAGTACTTGCTAGTATCAAAGAACACAGCTGCATAGTTTCGAAGGATGCCATTACTTGAGCAAACTTATCAGCAACACAGGAAATCGATACCTCCAGGGTTGAAAACTACCATTCTCCCTTTGGACTGGCATCTAATGGCGTTGTCTGATATCTGTCTAAGATCATGACAAGAGCACCGAAGGATCACTAACATGAGATGGATGAAGGAGACAGGCGAATACCCCTCGGCTATATATCTCCATGCTATTTCCTGCCCGGAGCCCTTGAAATGTTTAGGGTTAAACCGTCTTGTTGGATTTTTCCCTGGTGGAATTTGACAACACCACCGAACGGACCTGAAATGCAAGAGGAACATCATATGCAGCTAGACGAATCAAGTATCAGACACAAATAGAGTAGAATGATGTGTACTCGCGCCTATGGCATTAATGGGAACCAGTATTCTGGGTCTCTTTGTCTAAGTGTTAGACTTGCACTTTCATATGAGAACGCCAGAGGCACCATGACAAAGTAAACGACCACAACAAGACGAGTAACACCTCTTACCAGGTTCTTTGCAAGTTGAGCAAATTACGACAGAGGAGCTGTTGTCCTAATAGCACCTTTGGCTCCTGATACAGTCCTTTCCAATGTAACGGATAAGGGCCTCAACTCCACGGACACGAAGAAGCAAAAATACATAGATCTGGACTGTTAGCAAAACAGCTAGCCAGCTTTTCTGTTGCAGGAATAATAGGCGAGCGGCCGTTTTAGCGGGGGAAAGCGCTCGTGTTACGATTTATGGCACGCAGACGTAGCCTACTTAGGCACTTGATGGATTCCGCTCGTTGAGGGTATTTAGAGGATTGGACAAGGGGACACCCTTGCTGGCTTTCAACCACTATGGCAACAGAGAGGGAGCAGAAATTGAGCGAGGCCAGAATGGTTCGCGTCAACGGGGACTTGTTCCTTGGCCGTTTGTTAGCCATGTGGAACTCCGCGCTACGTGGTACTGAACCCGTTGATCACAGCAGTTAAGTATCATGCTAAGAGACACTTATGCGAAGCGAACGCGCCTTGGAAATTATTGCTCGAGATGAAAACATGACAATTTATTTAATCAATCAGCTTATTCCATGTTTGCTTTGTGCCCCTTGACACTGCGTCAAAAATGTCAGTACCACAGGACAATAGTGGCCCGATGCAACACAACCCCAGAGAGCCTCTGTTTCAGCACCAGGATGGAGATAAGTTAAGGGCTGTGGAGTTTACGGCTATCCCTCGTTGAGCTGAACCAGCCTCCTCGAGCCATGGGCTGGCCCCTGGTGCATGGATTCGCTACCATATCTGAACTCCGTTTACCGTTAGGTCATCGGGTGGTTGGTTTCAACGGTGGTCTTTGCTCTACCACTAAATAAATGACGACAAGGGAGGTGAGTTGCATTCCGGAATGGACGATGAGGGAGCTGATATCCGTGAAGGGATTGGGTTTGAGACTCAGACTGAGGATTAGGAGGCATGCCTAGCCGTAAATTGAAATGGCCCAATGACCCAAGGACAAGACGAGACGAAGCTCAGGCCCGTTACGGGAATGGTATATGTGCGGCCCGTAAGGTAGTCTAACCGTTATCTTTAACAGATACTGACAGATCACGGATACCATACCTGGAGGAGCAATATGATGTGATATGTATAACTGGAGAGCATATGCTAGGAAAAGGGGCATGAACATTGTCCATAGACTATGCGTTCTGTACCTGTGCGCGTGGTAGGATGTACTCCAGGAACTGCCGAGTGTGCCTCCAAGCAACAGATGGTTTGTCGGTTACTGCAACACAGCATCAAGTGTCAATGAACGACGGCGTCTAGGTTCGCTGCAGGCTCAGGGAGCATGCTCTCAATTGCAGATCCAACAAACGAACGTCCCCTTGTCCCTTGTCCCTTGTCAGAAAAGACCAGGCTTGTTGATGTGCTTGCTGCTGCAAGCCAGAAGGATGGTTCCGGTCTCGTTTGTGCGAGAGCTGCATCCACTGATTCCACTCTACTTACCAGGGTTCGCAGATTCGAGCGAGTCAATGAAGCACGCAAACGATGATATCGTCGTGTGCTGATATGGATGTTTCAGCAATTGGTGACCATGACCGCATTTGAAGATGTGATTGAGGCCTTTCCTTCTTAATAGCCCATCATATAAACAAAGTTTCTACCGCTCATCGGCAGCGTTTTATATCCATGACAAGGTGGCCAAGAGTTTAACCGTGTGCCTTCATCCTTTAAATCTCTGCTGTTGAGTAGGTCCCCTGTTTAGTTTTGTTGCCATCCATCCATTGCTTGCTGTTGGATCGAAAAAGGGACCGTCCCGTCCATCCTGGATCTTAAAGCCCTTGTCGACGTCTTGCTCCTCTCGTCCCCTCTCGTCTCGGCTTCTGGCGAGGTCAAACTATTATTCAAACCTTTAGAAACTCCTCCTCTTCTTTGTCTCGCCTTTGCCTTGCTCTACCTACCTTTTCTCCTGGTCTCATTCTCATTCTCAGTCTTTTCCTCAATTCCCTTGCTCTTGGACGGACACGTCGTCTGGGTTCCCATCGTCTTCTTCTTTATTGGGCAGCTTGGGCATACTCGTCCCCTCACCTACACCGACTTCATCATCTTTCTTTCCTTGTGTCTGCCAACATCACTCTCTTACTTAATTCCCGCGGTTTCAACTCACATCATAATATCGTATTAGCAACCTAAACCCTCGGCTCCTCTCTTTGTTTCAATCTCTGCAACTTCACTTCCCCAGGTTTCCTCGACGACGTTTCTTTGATCCTTTTCGCCCGTTTCGGAGGAACCCGTTTCGCGCTCCAAGGACGCCGCTCTGACGACCAACCACCAAAATCAAGGCCTCTCGAGTCATAGGCATTCGAGTGTCTCAGCCCATTGTTCTTTTCTAGGAGACGACCCAAAACTGAGACGACCACTGCCGCATGCAATCATTGTAATAACTAATACGTGACGACTTGGTCATTTTCTCAGTTAAAAAGGCTTCTCACCTCCTCAGGATATCCTGTGCGAAACCAAGTCTCAACGAAATTCTCCCGCGACGAACCTGCGAGACCTTTCGCAGTCCATTGACGTCGTATCTGTCTGCAAGCACTTGCTGGGATGCTCTAATGCTCCGGCGGCCGAGACCATGACTGTAAAAGGCGGTTTCACCAGTGCGGGCCAGCCAGGCCCTGACAGTCAGCATCAGCATCAGGTGCCTGTGTCTGGGCATATGCCTTCCCCTATGGCCACAGCTGATCTTCAATCTGACGCTTCCTCATCTACTGTCATTGCCCACGCAGACTCGCACCGGCAGAGCCACAGCTCTTCCAAGTTGCCCGCTTTCCGCTTCACTGACCGGCGAAGCAGCAGCTGTGGAAGCGTGCCCCTAGCTAATAAGGGTGACCCCCTGTCCCTTAGCAGCAGCAACCAATACAACCATAACAGAAACCAAAATCTCGATTCGAGAAACAATAACAAGGACGACCGCACCAGCGATTACCTTAACCACAAACCAACTACATCGGCATCGGCGACGGCATCAGCCTCAACACCAACCTCACCACTCGCCAATACTTTGGATAGCGCATCAGCGGCGCTTTCTCTGCAGTCTTCAATTGTGTCGTCGATTGTCTCACCCAATTCAGAACCCAGCACTATTACTCCGACTGTCTCAGTCGCCCCGACCACAGTATCACCTGTATCAGCAGACCCAGGCCTAGTGTCCCCCCCGAGCGCTGCTGTTAGTGGACTATTGACAGCGCCCGACCCTGGCCCAGCACCAGCAACTCTCGCGACGACCCATTCTCACACTTCTCACCCGACAACGCATCACCGCGACGAAAAACACGCTGTCTCTGCATTAACACCTGCGCCTGCATCTGCATCTGCATCTGCGCCCACAGACCCATCAACGAACACAGCATCCCCATCCTCGCAGCCCAAGGAACCCAAGTCATCCAACGAATCCGACACAACGCTGCTCTCACAAAACAATTCCGGGACGTCCTCGGTTCATCCATCGTCATCGGTGATCCAACTCTCGCCTGGGGTTAAGCGTCCCGCATCTTTTGACGCACATGCACCTGACGCGATCTCCCCGCATCCTGCTCCTTCAACCTCCAAGTCTCGGACTCGGCGACCGCTGGTGTCGCGAAGATCGACTGCTGGCACCTCTTCCACTGGCCCACCACCTTCTCTGAACTCTGAGCGCCTGCAAGCCATCGAAGCCGCCCAGGAAGGTCAATCCACTTGGCCCTCCTCAAGTGACAATTCACCCCAGCAATCGCCATCTGGCCAACGCGAATTAATTTTGCCCAAGACGCTGTCCAGAACCAACTCCGATGAGAGGCGAGCATCTGCCTCCCATCGCCCTCCCGTTTCATACCGACCGCCTCTCACCTCCAATAGTAGCACTGAATCATCGCCGTCAACCGCTGTTCGTGTTCCCCCAATTCGATCTTTCCGATCTTCAGGCTCCCGCAAGAGCCTCACTCTCGATATGAATTCGAGGCCGCGCTTCCACGACTCTGGCGACGAAGTCGAAGACACTAACCATGACCGTACCTTGCGCGCCTTGGAGGGTAGGGGTAATGATGATGCACTTCGGTCAGCTCCTTTAACCTCAAGTCGCCGTGGCGCCTTCGATAATGAAGATACTGGCGACGTTTTCCTTAAGATTGCCAGGGAGGAAGCTTCCCAGCGTCAAACAGACGAGCAACCCCAAGAAGATACCCGCAGCGTAGTGGTAAGTTCCCTCCTTCTATCGCCTCTTACTGTTTCCCTCGCCATTTTTTATGATGCCGGCTATGTGCTGTGCATGGCGCATGGTCACTCGGGCTGCGCGAAACTTTTTCAGGATCCACCACGCACTCAATTGCTTGTTTCTGGAAATATATCTCGACTTTGATCTGTCCCAGCTCTGAAGCTAACGTGCATAGTCCCGAGCGACGCGATTTACGCATCGAAGACCGTTATCCTCCGTAGTCCCTATACATCAGCCTACTTCGCCTCCTAGGGTTCGGCGCCGGCTTTCTGATCAACAAGACACTGCGCGGTCACGATCAAGAGGCTACGAAGACGACCGGGCAACTGAACTTTCTCGCATGTCAACTTATCGCACACTGCCACGAGAAAAAGCAGCATCTGCGCATCCTGGAGAAGATACAGGACGTATGCGAGGCTCGACCTCAACCATGCGCCCGTCCCCCGTTACACCTCGATCGATAGTTTTTCAGGAACCTAGTTCCGAAAACTCCATGTATTCTCGTCGAAGATCCTCTGTCACGGACAATAATGTAAGTGGACAAAACCGAGGCTCTGCGTACAAATTCATGGGTCATGGTCACAACAAGACGTATAATTCCTCCCCTCTGGTCCGGTCATTTGATTTCCAGCGTCAAGCAAATCAGGAGGCTGGCAACGGGGCTGAGGGAACGGAATCGACTTTGTCGAATACAGCCCCCTCCACGGTATGGGACGAACTAGACGACCTCAAATCAAGAATACATCGACTAGAACTGACTGGTAAGCTGCCTTCGACTTCCGGCGCCGCAGTATCGAGATTATCAGACGACCGACCGCCGACGGCGACTACTACAGCCACGACTATGTCTTCTTCCCCCAAGCGAGTTGAGAATGGTCATCAGAACACGAATGCCGACGCCGTTAGCACCACGTCCTCCCACCACCGAGAGTCGCATTCCATCCTTCAATCCGCCCTTGCTAAGTCCAAGGTTCTGCTCGACACGGAAGTTTACCAGGCCCTAGAGTCTGCTGCTAACGATGCCATGGCCCTCGCTTCCATGATGGGAACACCCGGCCTACCTGGACCCATTTCGAGCGGCGCCAGCACGATAGGCTCTAACGCAACTGTTACTGATCGCCAACTGAGACGAAAGGCCGAGAGTGTGTGTCGCAGCTTAACAGAGCTTTGCCTCGCATTGGGTGAGGACGCTACCCAGACACGTATACCGCGGCAGTCAATTGAAATCCCACCACCTGCTCAGAATGACGCGCCAACTACACCGACGATTGGTAAAACCTTTAGTGGCTTTTCTCAACGTCGACAGAGCATTGGGAGAAACGATCAGACTGCCGCCAAGGAACATCTCACCAGCCCCAGAACTCTGTCCAAATTTGAGGAGAGAAGACTCAACATTCTTAATGGTAGTTCTCTACCTACATCACGTGTGTCTAACTCAATACCATCGACACCGATCGAGCCGATCTCGAATCGGCGTTCTTCTCTCTTGGTTTCTCGATCTCGCCGTGCTGGTACCGAAGAACCTGACGAAGGCAGGAAGTCATCGCTTCTACTAAGAACCAGAAGAGCTGGTACTGAGGAGCCTGATGAAGGCCGTAGAACATCTTTATTCGTCCGCAACCGTAGAAACACGGTTGGCGAAGAAGGCGAGGAAGAATCAAGGTTCCGAGCGCCTTCTCGAGCACCTACTGAGCTTGGCAGCACGATTCGAGTTGTGACACAGGATCAAACGCCGCAGCAGCAGCAATACTCACCGTCAGCTGATACCACATCTGCCATCCCGCGTCGGCGCTTTGTTTCGTCGAATCTCGGTGCCTCTAGGCTGGCGACGCCATCAGTTAACACGGCAACACCGCCTCGAAGATACATGGAGAGACCGGCACAGCAAGACCACGGTAATAGCGCTGTCGAGAAGCTTGCTGAAGAGCGTGCACAACGCTACACCTCTCTTGGGCAAACAACCATGGTCAATCGGACCAGCAGTATGATCAGAAGACCGAAACGGGACAGCATTGCGTCCGCCAATCCTTCTGCAGCTGCAGGCAGCTACAGATGATGCCAATGACCAATGACCTTGATTGATTTAACGACTGTACAACTACCTATACATTATGTTTCGAGCGCCGGACGTTGCTATTTATATACTTTTATGTTTGCACAGGAAACAGCTTATTTTTCCTGTTCCCTCCATTGATTCTCATCCGGCTCGGCCGAACGAGTCATGGCGATTGTTGGGGACGACAAATTACATTATCGTTCTTGTTTGACGTACATACACTGTCTATAGACAAGCTTATTTTGCTTGAGAAGACAGCATCTTTGCAGGGAGGATAGTATTATGGTGTTTGGGAGGAGGTTTGCTTTCTGAAAACGGCGCACGAGGAGCGACCATGCAAGAAACAAGACAGAGCCTGGGCTTTATATCTGTTTTGTATCGGGTTGGCAGTCAAGAAGACATCAGGATAAGCATGTGGATACCGATTTATTTTAATGTATGATGTGGCTTGGTCGCGTATGACGGCTCTTTGTTACCTTCTCTTTGACTTTGACCTCGGTGATGTCGTTGTAAGAGGCTTGTGAGTTTAAACAAACGGATGCATGCCATTTATTTGGTGGCAGTACCAAAGTTTAAGCAATAGTGCTAGAGTGCCTGATGGATCTGAGTCTGTTAAAAGACTCAATGTGCATGTTATTTCTCGCTGCAATTGGTCTGTTTGCCTACATGACACGGATGAAGTTGATGCAGACTTAGTACCTTAACGTAGAGGCTGAGTCAGGCCGAAACGGGAGATGCAGGTGAGGCAGTCTATAAGGTCGGCCCCACTGGATTCTCGCAAGAATTCACATCTTTGAGCGAGTGAATGGGATTTCGACTCATGTCTTCTATCGCAACACCTAGAATATTAAAAAGAAGCATTTCCCCTCTCATCTTTTCGACTTCCAACAAACCACGTTTTCTAGTTCAGAACTGTTTCACTGCACATCAACCACTTCATTACACCTTTTTTGCACAACGCAAACACGGCATCATGGCTGACGAGGCTCATTTCAATGTTGAGGACAAGATGCAGAATAGACCCCCAAGATCAAGAGGTGATAGGGGACGAGGGAAAGGCGGTGGTGGCGGTGGCCATGGAAGAGAGGTGCAGGTGTCGAAGGCCTTGTCCAAGCTCTTGAGACATCAAGCAGCTAATGCTGGCATTCAACTCGACGATGAAGGCTATGCGCCTTTGGATGCTGTGGTACGGGGGAATCAAACACACCTTAAATATTCCTCCTGCGGACAAGACTTGCTAACTCTCTCATGCAGCTCGCCTGGGGCCCTTTACGATCTTTAAAGGTCACGTTTGACGACATCCAGTCCATTGTCACTTCCAACGACAAGCAGCGGTTTACACTCAAGCCCAACCCCGTCAAGAACCCTTCCCTAGATACCAAATCCACCACACCAGCCGATTATCTCATCCGTGCCAACCAAGGTCACTCCATCAAGCTTGAGTCAGCAGCTCTTCTGGCGCCCATCACACTCGAGGGTGGTAACGTCCCTGAGCGTGTCCTTCACGGATCCTTCTTTTACTTTTGGCCACGCATCGTCGAGTCCGGCGGCCTCAAGCCCATGAGTCGTAACCATGTCCACTGCTCAACTGGAACGCCCGAGGAGGGCGTCGTTAGCGGGATGCGTAAGGATGCAGAGCTGATTATCGAGATCGACGTTGAAGCAAGCTTGAAGGATGGCGTGAAGTGGTGGCTGAGTGACAATGGAGTGTTGCTGACGGAAGGCGACGAGCAGGGGGTTTTGAGCACCAAGTACTTTAAGTTGGTGACGGGGCGCAAGGTTGATGTTGGGGTACTGTGGCAAGACGGTCAGTGGATTACTGATCTACCAGCTGGCTTGAAGATAAGTCCTCCGCCTGGAAAGGGTCCTCGACAGGGTGGAGGAAGAGGAGGAAGGGGTGGTAGACGCTGAGGCCCGTAGATATCAGAAATTATCCCAAAAGCGTCTGGTTTATAAAGACAATATGATAACGCGGCATCCTAGGACTATCTTGATGCACGCAACCGTCACTGAAGAAAGAATTAATTCAATGAATCAACGACATCCACTTAGTTGACTCTTCGGTCTAGATCAACTCGATTCGCTCTATCGCCTAGCTAGGAGCAAAAGAGCCCACAAGACATCGGCACTAAATAATGGAATTAGACCAGCCTTGGGTGCAACAAGCCTAATAAACTTGGATTGTTGAATCTATATCCATTGCGGGTTTCAAGTCTCTTTGAACCCCGAGCCTAAGTGGCAAGACCGTGAAAGTGAGTCATAAAGCACAGCTCAGGAGGTCGAGTTCATGAGGTTTGAATATTGGTCGCCTCTGTTCTTCTCTTCCTTCTCCAACCACTCAAGCACCTTCTCCGCGACCAAGATCTCAGCTTGCTGTCTTCCCACGACCCCTTCTACAACACCCATGTTCTCCGGAATCCGCCCATCATGCCTGAAAATAGGACGCCCTTTCCAAGTATCTTCTTTCTCGTTGTCTAGTTCGATATAGTACTCAGGGATACCGAAGCCCATGCGCTCGCCGAGACCAGCGACACGCTCACGAACGGTAGGGCCCTGGGTGGTGGCAGAAGCCAAAGGAGTACTAGTTGGGACGCTGTGATCGCCTGAACGAAGAGGCGTAGCCATGGAGACACCGCCATCAGAGCTATCTTCCTCTGTCTTGATCCTAGCATGCGCAGGAGACTCTTGTGATCCTGAAGGGGCTCTCTTGCTGCCTCGAGGTGCTGGCTCTTCCTTGCGGAGGTACTTGAGTGCATGCATGGCAGCAAAGTTTTTAGCTTTTTGAACCTTTTTGAAAGTTGGAACCTGTTGACCAGCCTCGCAGCCACGGCCTTCCTGGGGGAACTTGGTGTTTTCAGAAGGAAGATTGCAGAAGACACGAGATCGAGGGAAAGGCATCCCGTAGACTTGTTGGTTGAAGGTCTCTTGAGTGAACTGGGGAGTTGGGATTTTGTTCTGCTGACAGTACTCTGACAAACGATCATGGTTAGGAGCTTGCTAGGAAAGATCGCGTTTGGCGGGGAAACTCACGATTCAAGTCGCTAACCCAGAAATCTTCCACTTCAATCTCATGAACAAGCTCGATGAGTTGCGAGATGGCGGCGATCTGCTGCTTGTTAAGCTGCGCAGGATGGCCCGTCTTTGCTTCTTCGGCCTTTTTCTCCTCAGCGAATTTTATGAGTTCATCCCAAGGGATACCACCACTGACAGTTGAAGAGCCGTGAAACGTCATTGTGCTTTGGGTGTGTTTTTGGTCGATGTAGTGTTTGGGTGTTGACGGTGTAGTTAGGCGGAGTGTGATGAAATGTCGAACGATGAGATGAGATGATGGGGGGAAGTGAGGAGCTCGATTGATTATATGAAGCAAAGGAAGAAAGGTGGAGAGCCGGCTCTGCAATTTATAGCTGTGATTCATGAGTTGGCGAAGCCTTGCGGTAGTGAAGAATGGATGCCTCTTAGAATATCGCAAAAGCGAAGTACAGTAGGCTTCCAAGAAGGCAACCAGGCCTCATTGGCAGAACAGCTTAGATTCGCCGGCTTTAACTGCTATTTCCGAATCGACTGGGATTGCTGTGCATGTCAAATGCGTACTCAACCCGCATCATTTCAAGGAGGGGATACGCTTACAATGTGATGATGGAGTTGGTGGTGAACGTGGTGATAGTGGCTGTGAGGGGTCTATTTTTCTGGCCAACTATAGTGGAGGTGGGCCGATTGAAACACATAGAGGACCTGACCTGAGACAGAACCAGGCTCTGAAAACCCGAACTTAACAACGCTTGATTGATTGTGTTGGTTATGCTCTAGATAGGTCCAACAATGGTCGACCCATCAGTGTCGCAGGGTATCTACCAACACCTGATGCAATATGTAAAAACTCTCTCTAACCCACACCCTTCTATCCTCCTGCCCACGGCGTACTTAATCCTCTTCAAAGAAACCACCCTCGTCGCTATCATCGTCGTCACTCTTGACGACTGGCTGTGCAGCCTGACGCTCTTGTAATCTGCGTTCTCTGCGGTTCTTCGGAGCAGCAGCAGCTTTCCCCTTGACCTTGGCGAAAGGTGCAGGCTTTTCCTTCGTGGCCTGTGGTTTTGGCTGCGCCTTGAGAGCCCCATTTGTGGTCGTCGCCTTGGGCTTTTTCTGGCGGCGCTCTGACTGTGCTTCCTGCGTAAGCTCAGTTGGCCGTCTCTCTCTTAAATTTCGCAGCGCGTGGGGGCCACCCTTCATCGCCTGTTCAATATCCGACCAGATTGGCGGTCGCTCTGTATGCAGTAGTCCCCTATGCTTGAGTGGTGTGTAATCAAGCTTGTCGTCGTCTTTATCTTCCTCTTCCTTCTCTGACTTGGCGCTGGTGTACAGGCTGATGTAGGGTTCGGCATGGGGAAAGTGTTGTGTGTACGCCTCGTCTACTTCGGCGACGTGCAAGTCACGCTTCAATGCCTCGATCTCGTCCGTTTCTGTAGATTCGGTCTCTTCAATCTTTTTGCGCAACTGTTTTGCTAATCGCGATGCCTTCTTTCGTTCTGAGTCGCGCCATGTTAGCATTCTTTCCGAGCGGAGAATGACGCCCAGAGAAGATCTTACCAAAGAAGCGAACCATGTGATATTTTGATATCATAGCACTTCGTAGCTTCTGGAAGCTCTTGTCTGAGACTGTCGCCTTGAGAGCGCCCAGCTCTCGTTCGAGATCATTGCGCACGTTGGCGGGAAGTTCTTGGTTTCGGTTCAGGAGTCGCTCGATAGTGCGGGTCCGCTTCTTGGCCCATGTTGAAGTTCCCTCGTTCGGTCGATGCTTTGACTTGCTCGACTTGTGCTTCTTTGCACCATTGAATGATGGACGATTGCGAGGCTCAGGAGACCCAATCTCTGAATATTCTCTCTTTTGCCCCATGGTGACGATATATGGCTCGTGCGAGGACTATGAAAGGAAAAAGAAGTGGGATTGCGAAGAGAATGTTCAAAAGAAATTCCAGGTAAAGGTTGAATAATACTAAATAATTCCATACAGGATGGTTAACTTTTTTTTCCCTATGCCAGCGGGGACTTGCGGCGGTATCTTATCAGGCACGTCTCATTTCGGGGTAGCGTCGGACGCTTGGGCTTGTGGGGAAGGTGCTCTGTGTTCCTGAGAGGCAGGGAGGTTCATCATCTAAGCTCGACACCATCGAATCCAACACCAATCACTATCTTCTTAATATATCGAGAGCCTTTTCTTTTGATGTCTATAGCGTCGAAAATTGGAAAAATGTTCTAATATCGAGAAAGTTCTTTGTAAATTTTATTATCAAGCCATTCTCAAGACTCTGGCACGGAACTTTGTCGTTCGACTCATCGCCAGAAATCATCTCCAAGCTACAGTCGCCGCCAACCTCTTTTTTTGAAGATTCATTCAAGACAAACTCAACTACCAGGAGATTTAACCACAAACTGATGCTTGTATAAAAATCCCGCCACTGGGCTAATTCTCCTTCATCATGGATCGCCCTGAACCTGGGCTCGTCAAATGGTCGTCCAACCCTTCATATGATAACTTCATTCATATCAACCTTCAGCACCGCGTTGTTCAGGTCTACGAACCAACTGGTCACGCAAGAGCTGGGAAATTCGACTATCAGAAACTCACCCGTCACGATGACTTCCCTCCCCTCACAACCTACGATTGGTCGCCAACCAATCCCGGTCTTCTTGCCGTTGGTACCGGTAGTGGCATTGTGAATTTGCTCAGGATTGACGATGGATCTAATGCGTACGTGGAGCTGGGCCTCAAGATGTCTCGTACTTGTCAAGCCGTCGCGTTCAACACAACCGGATTGTTAGCAGTTGGCCTGGACAGAGTGCGAATGGATCAATGTCTTCACATCTGGGATGTCAGTCGATTGTCTTCAATAGACAAGAACACAAAAGGCTTTCCTTCGGATGCAACTAATATTGCTGAACCGAAAACCCGTCTTGAACCTAGTGTCTCTGTGTCAAGCATCAAATTCTTCGAAGACAGCCCCCAAACTCTTGTTGTTGGTATTAAGGCTCAGGGTCTTCGAATACATGACCTTCGAGGTAGGTTTCGGAGATGAAAAGAGATTCTTGCGCAAGCTGACATATATTACTTCTTATCAGACCCTTCAAGCATTGTTACATTTCAAACAAAGTGCAACAACAATCTTACGATCGACTATGCTGATCAGAATTATTTTGCTTCGTCTGCCCTGGACCATCCTGGAGTAATGATCTGGGACCGTCGAGCGACATCTCGACCTGTGGCTTCTCATGCATACATGCAAGCAATTGAGGAGGATGAACTCCCGTGGGGTGGAGCATTGCGTCTTGACCGAGTCATTGAGACTGATTCTGACCCTTTCTTGGCTGAGGGAAAGTATTCCCTTGTTCGATCACTTCGATATTGTCGTGATCATCGTGGCTTGCTTGCTGTGCTATCTCGTACGGGACAACTCAAGGTCTTGAACACCAATAAAGAGGCCCCATCATCTGGGTCTAGCAACCCGGAACTTCTCCAAGTTCAAAAGTCTTATGAGATGGACGTCTCATATGTCGAAACATCAAGGAAGAATGATCGAATTGTTGCTTTTGACTGGGTAACATTGAGCTCACCCGTCCTTCGTCCACGGCTCCTTGTTCTACGAGCCAATGGGAACTTTGAAATCCTCGAACAACCATCGCAAACATCAGATCATGTTTACAAACTTGTACCATGGAAAGCACCGCATCGCGGTCTCGAAGGTAATTCAAGCTGATCCCCGATGGTTTGGACATGTCTAACCCCGTGCAGAGGGCGCCCCATACCACAGCATGATGCAATTTGAACCATCCCAAGCTCCTGATATGTTAGGGCCTCTTCTTATCGAAGAAGCTTTGTCAGAAGTGCCATTATTCGGACCAGAGAGTGCAAATGTTCGGGCAGATACGGAGGCCTTACTAAAGGCAAATAACATGACTTCAGTGGTTATAGAGGACATTGGGGCAACCACGAGGCCACTGCCTGATGCCTTTCACAAAGCTTCTACCGTCGCAGCTAAGATAAGAGCCTTGCGCGCCTTCGTAAGAGATGAGTTTCAAGCTCCAAAGGGTATAAAGCCACGTGTTGGTGATACAAAGATCGTCGAAAGCGAGACCAGTGAGATGTCCCTAGCTTCCGATAGCTTGGGCTCATGCCGGGAAATCCACGATGCATTGTTGGCTTCACTAGCTGAGGCTGAAGGTCTCCCCCGAGAAGCACAGAACGTACTTGATCACAATATGTTGTTACGTGCTAAAGAGAAATACCTATTCGACGCAGTAGCAAACAGAGACATTGTGGCAGACGATCCGTGGGTAAAATATATATGGGACTGGGTGGCGAGTAAGTATCTGGATATTACTCTCTCACGGCATTCTAACATCCTTAAGCTGCTGAAGATAATGCTGATGACGGAGGCATGATACTCTCAAACATTGACCTCAGCTACGTTGGAGTTCACTCAATATGGACAAATAATCTTGGTGAATAACTAGAAGCGGAAACGGTCCGGACCCCAGCTGACCTTATCATAGGCCGTGATCCTTCTACTCGACTACCTCCTGGCGCAACGCCTCCTGATCGCACAACATGGGAACGTACCATCGCAAGCTTCTGCAAAAAAAATCATCTTCCCAAGTTCAACGGAGCAGATACCAAGTGGCCAGCGCATCGTCAGCTATGCCTCGAAATATGCGGTTGGGGTGATTCTGAAAAGCATGATCCAAAAGGCCGCAATCGAAAGGCAGATCCTGAGTACCCCACCACCATTCATACCATGGCCGCTGCTCGTGCTTTATTTACAGGGGATCATAAGGAAGCCATACAGATCCTTAAGAAAGCCAGCACTGCGCACCCTGAACTCTTGTTTGTGTCTTTGGCCCTACAGCTTATGGGTAGCGGCGACAGCACGCCTGCCAAGAACAAGGAACAGCTTGATTTTGATGAAGCTGTTGCTTCCAAAACCGACCCTTACCTCCGAGCCATATCATCACTGATTGCTACAGGTGACTGGACGGCTATAGCCAGCCAGCTATCTCTTCCCCTTTCTGACCGAGTTTACGTTGCAATCCGGAACTTTGACGATGACCAGCTCACACAGTGGCTCAACGAGCAAATCACCTTGGCGATAGCAGACGGAGATATAGAAGGCATCGTCCTCACAGGTATCACAGAACCCATGGTTGATATTTTTGCCCGCTATATCCAAAAGTTTCATGACGTTCAGACAGCGACCCTCGTGCTGTCCATTTGTGCACCGAGGTACATAGACGACATTCGCTGTCGAGCCTGGCGCAACACTTACCGGGCCCATCTTCAGCGTCATAAACTCTTCTTCCAGCGCACAAAGTTTGATGTCGAGTCAACGAAGCGATCGAAACGGGACGGCACCCCCAAATTGAAACCACCTTCCCGCCAAATTGCCCTCCGCTGTGTTTTCTGCGACGCTGAGACATCACTCGCGAACAATGCCAACCAGCCGCCGCATCTTGGAGGTGCCTCTTCTGCGCAAGCAGCATCGGCTCTCGAGTCTCGAAATCCACTTCTCGCAACGAGCATCAATGCGGGTGTGAGTTGTCCCAACTGCGGTCGACACCTCCCGCGTTGTGTAGTCTGTCTCGAGATTGTGGGCGTCCCTCGTTCCGACAAGCCAGAAGAAAAGAGCGAGTCTAAGATGGCTGGTCAATTTCCTACGTTTTGTCTCCGCTGCGAACACGTTTTGCATCTGGACCACGCCCGCCAGTGGTTTGCCAGACACGTTGAGTGCCCTGTACCTGAATGCCGATGTCGATGTAACTTTAGGGCGAACCCTGAATTGAGTTATCGTTAGGATGTTCATGATCTAGACATTTAGAGTCAAAGGAGGTTTGCCCGTCGACCGGGCCAACCGAACTGGGAATTATCACCGAACATCTCATATACAGGATAGGATCTGCGACATATATACAGTTGAATATGACGAGTATGTCTAACTTGGATTGCTTATGGAGTTGAGGACAAAATATATCCTTTATCTTTCGCTTCTATCCGCAGGTTTCGCAAAATCAACAGCCAAAAAACAACTCCGTGTCCCATTTACCCCCACGCTCCTCGAGAATCCGGCCATTGTATCCTTCACGCCGGAGGTTCCAAAAAAGTGTTCGCCTGTCCTTCCCAGCATTGCACCTAGTATCCAAGTAGGTATTGTATGTTTCTTCTATCTTCGTTCGGTCGCTCCGTGTCAATCATCTCTAACGCATATAAAACAAAGGGGAAATGAGAAGGCTCCGACTTTCCAAAAGGGGTATTGTAACCAAATGAGTCACCAAGTGACGGGTGAAACGTTTCCTTTCCGTTGACAAGGCTTGATAACGATGTGTTGTTCGAATGGGGCCCGAATGATATTAGGTTTCATTCTTCAACGGCAGCCTGGCACCAAGGATGCTCCAGCACCTGGTTAATATCGTAGCGTTTAGCGACATCTCGATCCAGCATGCATCGAATGAGGTCGATACTCTCCTCGCTCAGAATATAGGGTATTCGCAGGTCACGATCCATGATCTCATCAATACTGTAGAATGGATTCTCCTTGTAGATAATGGTGTAGAGGAGAATACCCAGTGCCCAAACGTCTTGCTCTGTGCCCCGATAAGGCTTGCCAGCGAGAACTTCAGGAGCGGCGTAATCTGGTAGCAAGTCAGCAAATTATGACATGTTTCTAGGCGGGCTGCAAGTTACTGACCGATTGTTCCTACGAAGACATCGAAAGGACCGCTCTTGATGTATGCAGCACTCCCAAAGTCGATAAGTTTGATATTGCCTTCTCCATCAAGGATTACATTTTCATCCTTGATGTCGCGATGCACCACGCGAGCCTTAGTGTGGAGGTGGTGAATCGCATTGGCTACTTGTACGAAAATGCTGCGGCATTCAGACTCGTCCATGTTGGTTCGGAGTTCGATGTAGTCAAAGAGATCCATGCCTGGCAGACCATGAGGGATCATCTCGATATAGTAGTTCACATCATCCTCAAAGAATCCTTGCATCTCGACGATGTTGGGATGAAGTAGCTCAGGTTTGCGAAGGTACTCCAAGACATGGACTTCCAAGGGTACAGTGCCCAGCTTTCGGTCTCTAGTCCATGTATCGACAAGAATGCGTCGCTTGGTAACGTACTTGAGCACAATCTTCTTGCCAGTTTGTTTGTGCCGGGCTAGCTTCACTTGGCCATACGCACCCTGACCCATTTCTTCCAATATCACATATTCGTTGATCGTTTTCTTATGGGGGGGTTCAACGACCTTGGGAACTGGGGTGGCCTCTTCAGGCTTGGGCTTTGGTTGCTGCCCCGTGATCTTAGCAGCAGCATTCATGGCAGCATCCTTTAAATGCTTGGAAAGCGAACTTGCAGCAATCAGCACATTCTTTCGAGGCCCCTCGTCATCTGAAGCAATCTCAAGAGGCGTATGTGCAGGGGTCTGGCCAGGTGATGGCTGGTGGAGGGGGGTTAAAGCTCCAGCCCGGGTAGGGGTTTCGAGTCCGAGATGAGGCTGAGTGCCGTGGAGATGGCGAGAGTAAGTAATCCACAAAGCATACACTATTTCTGAATGGGTCACTTCGAAGGCTTCGTCTCCGGTGGCGTTATCCTCATCGCTGCCTTCGAAAACAGTCTCGTTCATCACAACAGTCTTCTTTTCACTCTTGACTACACGCATCTGGACGTCAACCTTCAGATCGGATCCGTCACGATGTTTGGCGCTTAATCCAGCGGGATGGAGGAAAGCAGATGCAGCGTCAGGTCTGTGCTCTTTCAAGGCCAGGAAAGCAGAAGCTTTTCTGAAACGATGTTCAGGAACAACCATACCGTCGAGGAGTTGTATACCATCCTCTTCTATCAGTGACCCCAGGATGTTGTCGAATTCTGGGATTAGTGCATTTATCGACATGCCATCAGCCTTTTCGAATCCGAAAAGTGCACCGCAAAAGGCTGCGTTTGAGCTTCGAATCTTAAGGGTTTCTGGCTCTACCACGACAATTCCAGCCATGTGAGGGAACGTCGAGACACGAAGCTCTAGCTTGCCACGGGTTTGCTCGACTGTGCAAGGTACGTTGACTTGGGGTGAATGAGGGCAGGTGAAGTATCTCCGCCTTGAAACCTGAGCAAAGTCGATTTCTCCTGTGTTGGGGTCAATCCCTTGGCGGGGAATCCGTGGAATGAGTTTCGCTATATCAAATCCAGTAGGGATTGACTCGAACCCCCAGATGGGAGCAGTAGATCCAGTGACTTGTTGAACGATGCCGTCTTCGTCCAAGGTAATGTAGGCGACGTCCTCATGAATTTCTTCCAAAACCCAGATCAAGCCGACCTTCTTCTCTTTGACCCACAGACTAGCAGAACCGGTCGCACCGTTGCGTTTCTGAATGGGGACCACGTCACCGCATAACAGCACTCCTCTCGAGGAATTTGTCTGATTATGCCCGCCGCCCCGGGTTTTGGGGGGGCTTGGGTCGCCGCTGTGAACCGTCTGCGCACGCCTTTGTGTGTAGCTGCGTGGCTGAGTTCTCGAATTTGGCTTGCTTAGGAGCTGGGCTGTTATTCCAGATCTCCCGTTAAGCAGTGCCGAAGCTGCTGAAGCGGCAGGTGTTGTTTGGCCCGAGGGCGTTTGGCTTTCATTAAGCTCATCGTCTGCTTGTTTCAAGAGTTTTCGTTCCAACCATGACCTTCTCTCCTCCTGTACAACTTCCAAGATACCCATCTTGCGCACCTCAGCTTTTGTAACGCCAAACACCAGACAGGCGAGATCGTTTGCTGCAATAATGGTCCAGGGAGGTTTGACTTCTGTTGTAAAGATCGCCTGAGCAGCGGGTACCCAGCGATTTGTGTGTCCATGTACAGAAGGGCCTAACTGAGTAGGGAAACTGGTCGCTGTAGCGCTGGGGAGTTGAGCCAAGGATGGAGAGTTTAACGGTTCTTGATATATGGGCTGACCAGTTAAGAAAGGCTGCGAAACTGTGTCTATAAGCTTATCTTGAGCTGACACGGCCGTTATGTCTGTCATTGTTCGCTTCAGGCTCAGTGTCGGACGGACTGGTACAGGTTTCGCGCCCGAAGTGCCACCTCCACTAGCAGAAGCTGTAGTTGATTGATCCTGAACATGGGTAGTCTCATGGGCTGCTGGCTCGAGTGGAATGGATCTTCTTGTTGTCTCAACCCTGGACCGTCGAGGTGGTGGCGATGTCTGGCGAGGACTGATGAGGTCTGTGCTGGATGCTCGAGGGTCAAAATTCTTGTCGAAGACATTTTCCTGAACCTCAGCGGGACCGGTCAGAGGAGCTGGGGCGTAAGAGTCGTCGGGGTTTGGTAAGTTTGGAGCTCTGATTAGCTGTGCCTGCGCGAGTAGGTCAAGCATGTTCTGTGTCTCAACATCGCCGCTTACTCTTGCCTGGGCACTTGCAAGAGCAGCCTGCGACGAGTTCATAGGAAGACCCATATGGTCCTTCATGAACTCGACGGACCGTTTGAGGGCATTTTGTCGGTTGTGCAAAAAGTCCTCGGACTGATTGGCGAACGAGAAGGAATGCAAAGACTCGGAGGGGAAGCGAGAAAGGTCGTCGGAGAAGCTGGGATTTGATGGACCACCAGTGAGCGACAAGTTGCCGGTGCTGGCGGCCATCGCACTCATCGAAGTGGAACGAGACAGGGCGGCAACGGATGGGCTTCGCGAAGATGCTCGGGATCCTGGTAAAGTAGGGTTCCTGGATGGTGGGCGTGTTTGTCTAATTCGTCGAAGGCCGGACAGGCCTAAGCCATGCTCGTGATCGGTCATGATGGGAGACCTGGAGTTGATATGGTGGTCAGCAAGGAAGCAGGCCGAGGGTGGGCGCCACAGCTGGGCTCCGTGACGCATGATTTCACTCGACATACCTGGCGATAGCTTCAAGGTCAGCGGCTGCCGCCGCGGCCGCGGACGCATCCAGGGACATGCGTGCTCTGCTTCGATCTTGCGTTGATGAGTTTCTTGCGGCAGCCAAATTTCCCGTACTACGATTCTTTGGCAACGAGAGGGGCATTGGCAGCTTCTCTCGTCCACGTTCTTCATCCCTAGTGTGATTTTCGGCTCCTGTGTCAAGAAACCATGGTTAGCTGACAGGAGGACATAGACCAAGAGTAGTGGCAGGTTGCAAGTAGTACCATGATCATTTTGCCCTCCATGCATCTGTAGCATAGTTGGAGTCGGCCAACGAGAGGCCGAAACCACAGGTCAAGTCGTGATGGAAGGGTTACGAGGTCTGTTCTCAGGATGGCGGGGTTGAGCAGGAAATCTCGGTTGGCTCGATTGCCTGGAAATCGATTGAAATTTGAAGCCAGCGGTCAGATGGGAGATGTATTCGTTTATCCAGAAGAATGGATAATAGACCAAGATGCGTGTGGGTATAATTTGGATTATCGATATTCCAAGATTGGGCCTTGAAGGGTGACGACGGATGAGACCGTCAATGTCAAGGATGGGGATGGGGCCGTATTGCCAGGGCTATGTCTTGGCTTGTGACCCAAAACACAAAGAAAACAGCCCAGTCAGCGTGAGTCGAAGGGGATGCCGAGAGGGCGAATTGGGCGTGTACCGCAGGTTTTATAGGATCATAGGTAAGGAAATAGGTTAAATTTGGTGCACGTTAAACTTTGTTACCAAGAGAAACTTTGATTGTCGAGAGCTTTCAGAAGAGTCCGAGAGGTTGATGTTGAGGAGTGTGAAGGGGACGGGATTTGCGTCGTTATCATAGGCCGCTCCTAAGACTTGTGAAGTCATCAGACAATCTGATTGGCAGGGGTTGGATTGAAGCCACTGCCTGCTGGTAGGCACCTAGTGCTTGCTTGACCCTGGAAGACCCCCAAGATATAGGTAGCATGGAGGATGGCAATCGTACCTAACAAGCTCAAGCTCAACCGTTGTGATATTGGCTGTATAAAGCTACATTACTAGCTTTTCACTGGGCCTGGCCTCACGAGGCAAATGACGCCAGCATCCTTTTTCTTATTTCTTTGGCTTCAACACAATCCGATGTCAGATGAGATCTTATTGCTGAGTGCGAGAATGCGTTGAGTGTCGGATTGTAAACAAACTATGGGCTTGTAATTGGAGTTGTTTTCATATGAGACAATTAATTCGTTCGCCACAATCTTGCAGGTTTATTCCCATCGGATACAAATCTTCAATCTCTTACTGAAGTCATCATCCATAGTTACTCCTAGTAAAAGGCTTTGCAACTGAGGCACATGAAGAAAGAATCGAGACGTGGAAAAAAAGAATTTTATAGACTTCTACTCTGCTACACACCAAGGGCTAAATTCAATGGAAGAGGCATTTGAATCAAGGGACCAGCACCTTACAACCAAGAATCTACCCCTTGTTACCCATAGTGACTGAAAACCAAGATTCCATACTTTCACAAACTTTAATTCACATGCTGATTGATAGCTGTTGTTGGTAGGTTTGCTATAAGAGAGTGAATATGCCTCTTGATTTATGCATCGATCAAGGAGTTTTCTCCAAGTTTCTCTTGTCACAAAAGTCACACCACGGTTAAGTGGCAGAGGGGAATAGCAAACAAACAAAATTAACAACTCATGTAGAAGAAAACCCAAAACCTTAGGTTCCCCTTTGGTTTTGATGCCCCACGTGGAGAGGAACTTATCTCTTTGAGCGGCATAAGACTACCACAGGTCACTCGCCCCACTCGACCCCACGTACAAGCAGGTTACAAGATTTAGGTGAAGCTATCTCCAAAATGACTGTATTCCTCTGTAACCAAGCTACTTCTATTAAAGTATAGCGGTCTATTTTACTTTCTTTTATTGGCTAATAGCCCCTTACACCAGGCAGGATACATACTCTTCTGTATCAGCTACTTTACTCTATCTCATTGGCCTAATACCCCCTATCGTGACCGCATGGTAGTCTTATGCCGCTCAAAGAGATAGGGAGGTGAGATGTTTCCCGCCAATGAACTTGTCTGAATACCATCTTGCCAAGCATCTGTGAGCCTCTTGAACAGAATTGGGTTCACGACGTCTGCTCCACCTAGACAAATGTATGATGGAGAGAAAAGGTTGTATGTTTCTTTGTACAGAGTTCACAACGGTTAGGGTGCCAAACTTAAGCTTATTACCTATCTGATGCTTTGTGCGAATTGCGGGCCGCTTGGATTGATTGCGATGTAAAATGGGTGGAACAATTTCAGCGTTACTGGGTATTATATGGCTTCGATAATACGAGGTAATCTGATTCACCAGGAAAAGAGTTGTTTCTATGTCTCGCTGCAAGTGTTGGCCGTCGTTAGAACAACTTGACTTCCATACACTATCGGCATTTTCAAGTATGACCGAGTCAGACGATCAGCTCAAGAGGTCAGGCCAACAGTCATGTCTTATACAGCACACAAAATACCGGGGGCTGCAACCACGCGACACTAACTGGCAAGACAGCGCGCATGAAGAATATTGCATGGATTAGAATGTCTTTGATAGACGACCTCAATATCCTATCACGACAACAGATGATCACCGTAGTGTTATCTTTCCACACGAGAAGGGCAGAAATGATGCCCGGTGACCTCAATGGTATCCTGCCAGCCCTACCAAGAGGCACATAGACAATCTAAAATACTGTGCATCTTGACACAACCGCAGTAACCCTCGTTTAGAATAAGGTACCAAAGTATATTGTGACGAGACATCCATCCTAAGGTAGAGTAATTCTCAACGTGATGCCTCCAAATCGCACCAATAAGAAATCGGGCGATAACAGCCCGAATAGCGCGGGGTCAGCTGTAAGAAGTCTTGGAAGATGAGGGGCACTCTTCCTTTCTAGTGGGGTCTTCCCCAGGCTTTCGTGATCAATACCCGTCTATTGCTTACGGACGAAGCAGAAAGAGGAAGGAAACAAGACGGAGACGTTGAATCCATAGTCTAGACGAGCAAGATGTAGAACTATTGGAAAAATGCACAGGCTAATCTATTTTGTTGAGACTGCCTACCTACCTGCAAATATTCCCTCAGTTGCCATCCATTTGTTCTGACCGCCTTCCAGAACCAACCTAGGGACATGCGGAGAAAGTTGTCTCCTCATGGTTGGTCCCGAGCAAGCAGTCAGCTAAATGAGGCTGGACCCTTGAGTCAGGGACGTTTTGGCATCGTGGGTTCGACGTGCAGTAGTCAGAGGCAAGGTCCCTGGGTCTGTATGTATGTGGTGAGAAACGGCGGGTAACCCTTTGAAGTAATGATGGTCTTTTGTATAGTTGATCAAGTTCACACCTGGTGGAACAGTTCATCCCAAGGTTATGACTGGTATGATAGTCAATCATATCAGAGCCACCCTCGAAGTCTTATCATGAGAAATCAATGGGTCTCAGTGCTATTTTGAAGAAACATCGAAATGAGAGATAAAATGTGCCACGCGGACACACGAGAGAAACTGACTTGTTTCTCATCCCCGGGTTTGGTTTGGCTCGGGTGAGATGCATGAAGGATTGGCGAGAGGGTGGGGAGAGCTGCACACCAAGAAGACCCTCAAAAAGCCCCTGAAGAAAGCGACAAGGAAAAGAAGAGTGTGTAGTGGTAGTGATTGGCTTGTGTTCCGGATCACCGTCCCGTTGGGTCTCTGGCACTCAGAATCCGGGCTTGTCTAGTAAATACTGCGCAAGAGGACTTGGCTCCTTTTGCTTTTGCTCTTAGTAGCTTCGTGTTTGCCCGCGATGTAGTCTCAAAGTCTCATTCCAACCAGGATTCGCCTAAGGGCCACAACGTTGACTACCACATCGATACAAGATACGGCGCCCAGCATTTCGCCATCCGGGCCACCAGAAAGAGTCGCGTAAAGCCGGTCACCCCGCCGCAGCCCGCACGATAAGAAGAAAATAGTGGGGGGTTTTAGCGTGGCATAGCCCAGAGCCTGGGAACGAAGGGTCCTCAACCGACCAACTGCACCTAGTGTCGTGTACTGTACTGTAAGGTACTGAGTGTATGGACTGTAGAGGTTGGGTAGGGTTGGCACTCCAAAACTCTATGGGATCTAGACAGTATGTGGATGTTACTATTGAATTGACGGGTAATGTTCTAGAGCATCCATCTTTGGACAAAAGCCTCAACTGCCTACAACGTGCCTTTATTACTTTCTTTTCTTATTTTGTGTTCCCATCCCCTCCTCTCTCAACCCTTTCCTTTCCTTTTCCCTCTTCTCTGGTGATCACCTCACACCCACGGTCATGTTCATCTCCTCACGGGCATGTGCCCTGTTCTCCAACTTCAACTAGAAAACGAGACTCGATTCTATTGGAAACTTCCTCGCTTCAAGTAAAAGCCCAGTACGACGAAACGGCCCCGCTGACCACCCCCACCACCCTCTCCGAGTCCCCCGTTCGTCTGCTGATCCCCTCGGTTTCCCAGCAGAACACTGGACCCTGTTTATTCTATATTCTTCTTCCATCCTTCTTCGCGACTTTTTTTTTTTTTTTGACACTTGCTTCTTTTCTATTTCACTATTCCTCCTTTCGTCCATCAGTTTTACTCCCGGCTCATATCGATATACATCCTTCCTCCGCCAGCGATGAAATAAAGGATCCTGCATTTGCTGTAAGCGACCAGCGAGCAAGGCTCCAAGCCGCCCCCACTATCGACCGACTTCAATCAGACAATTATTTTCAATTGTTAGCAGCAGGCGTTATCCCGTCTGTCTCTTCCATACGGCAGCTGCGATACTAGACGTTTCGCGCTCTATACAGTACAAAGAACATACAAGCACGCCTCGAACACAATTGGAATTTCTAGTCATGGAGGTCCACGAGATAACATCGTCCGGCGCTCCGAGCCCGGGCCCAGAGGGCGTATCCACTCCGCCAGCGCCGGACATGCCGGTCAAGGGCAAGAGCCGACACCGTCTGATCCAGCGAATCCAGCGAATATCTTCAACGCCTTCATTGAGTGGTCTGCGTCGCTCCAGATCGGTTGGAAGCCGTGGGAGTCCTTATAGCACTCGAAGCACTCTCTCGTGTGTTAGTCTTGCGGCCACTGGACCGCCTCAGACCCCCTACAGCGCCCGTTCATCGACCCCACAGCCCTCGCCTCTTGGTCTACCCAGCGCTTTGAGCTCAACCCCCCAATCTTCCGGGGAGTTTCCATTCGACACTCCTGATGGTTATTTGGCCATTCGTAAGGTCGAAAATGCGACTCCGATTACCACTCCTGGGACCGCCCCTCTCCCATCCGAGTTTCGGTCTAAGCAGGACGTACAGATTCGAACCCGACCTGGTGTAAAACCTATTCAGAAGCAACCATTCCGTTTCTGGGACAAGATGCCCAGTGAGCTTCAGATTCACATCTTTTCTTTCTTCCAGCCAAGAGAACTCGTGCAGGCATCTCGAGTATCCAAGGCCTTTTACAAGGCCTGCTTTGATGGTCAGCTGTGGACTTCCCTTGACGCTTCGGAATTCTATCGCGAGATTCCAGCCGAATCACTCGCCAGAATTATTGTTGCGGCTGGTCCTTTCATCAAGGATCTCAACCTGCGAGGTTGCGTGCAGGTCGAGCACTACAAGCGCACCGAGGTCATTGTAAAGGCATGCAAGAACCTCATGAACGCAACCCTGGAAGGTTGCCAAAATTTCCAAAAGAGCACGCTGCATAGCTTGCTACGTAACAACGAGAAGCTTGTTAGCCTCAATCTCACAGGGCTGACTGCGGTCTCAAACACATCCTGCAAGATCATTGCCGAGTCCTGCCCTCAGCTCGAGACCATCAATATTTCCTGGTGCGGCAGGGTAGATGCTCGAGGTGTCAAAGCAGTCGTAGAGGCTTGCCCGAGATTGAAGGATCTTCGGGCCGGTGAAGTTGGAGGATTCGACAATGTTGCGACTGCTGAGGCTATTTTCAAGACAAACAACTTGGAGAGGTTGGTTCTGAGCGGATGCGCCGAACTCAACGACGAAGCCCTCCAGATTATGATGCATGGTGTTGAGCCTGAAATCGATATCCTCTCTGAACGACCCATTGTGCCAGCCCGCAAGCTTCGTCACCTTGACCTGAGCCGCTGTGTCCGACTCACAGATGCAGGCGTGAAGGCGATCGGCCATCTTGTCCCTGATCTTGAAGGTCTGCAACTCTCAGGCTGTAAGTTGTTGAATGACGACGCTCTCGAGTCCATTCTCGCTTCCACCCCTCGGTTGACACACCTCGAACTCGAGGACCTCGAAAACCTCACGAACTCGATCCTATCAGAGCATCTCGCCAAAGCTCCTTGTGCATCTTCGATAGAGCATCTCTCTCTTAGCTACTGCGAAAACTTGGGTGACACTGGGATGATTCCGGTTATGCAAACATGCACGAACCTTCAGAACGTCGACCTTGACAACACTCGAGTCAGTGACCTCGTCCTCGCCGAAGCAGCCGCAATGGTCATGAAACGCTCTCAACGATCTATCGAAACGGGAACACGACCGAAACTGACCCTCCAAATGGTCGTCTACGATTGTCAAAACGTGACCTGGACAGGTGTCCGTGAGGTGCTCTTTCGCAACACACAAGTCAAGGCTGTATCAGGCCAACCTGGCCGAGTGAGCTACCCAACCGAGATGATCGGGCTTAAGTGCTTCTATGGCTTCCAGATGACCGTCGATGAGCATCAGAAGCGAGTTCTGCGTGGTGATCTTGCGTCCGCTGGTCGCCTGGAGAGGAAATGGGCAGACTACATGCAAGCCACAGAAGAAGCAGGCATGACAGGTGCAGGCTACCGAAGACGCAGGCGTCGAGCCAGAGAAGCCCAGGCCCTCCATTTAGACGAAGAGGATGGTGGTTTTGGTCCTACCGGCCGTCGGAGGGCACGCACCCTGGGCTCGTGCGCTGTCATGTAGGCCCTGAATACGATACACACGGTACATTAAGCGAATGCACGCCAATATACAGCAGAATGGTATACGAATATGCTGGGACTTTTTTCTTCTTCCTTTTCTCGGGGCGTCTTGGGGTT
This sequence comes from Fusarium oxysporum f. sp. lycopersici 4287, assembly GCF_000149955.1. Lineage (NCBI taxonomy): Eukaryota > Fungi > Ascomycota > Sordariomycetes > Hypocreales > Nectriaceae > Fusarium > Fusarium oxysporum. The sequence continues at coordinate 2,337,584 of NC_030990.1, forward strand.
TGGTTAAATGGGTAGATGTTTATTTGGCGGGGGCTGCTCGCCTTCTTGTTGTTAACGGCGTTATGGTAGATCACGGCGTTCTCTTTTTCATGGCAGTCCTTATGCCATGATAGTGGTGTGCATTTCAGCGCATCGAGCATATTGAACGACGATGTGCATATCTGTATAGACAGTCAAATACATTGAACGTAGATTCGAAACCAACATCTACAGAAACCTTGGTACGCTTTTTGAAATCTCACGTCGAGATTAGAATATTTCAGTCACTATCCGTTCGCCGCGATGTGATCTCCACCACCGTGAGTTCCTCGCCAATTCGCCTTCGTCACCCCCTACAATGTCCGACCACTTGAGTATGAACTCTTCCGTTGCCTCCCAACTTCTTGAGTCCCAGGGGGTTCCAGTATGTGCGCCTGCAATGCCTCCCCAACAAGTCAAGTGATTAAGTGAATCATGGAAGAACTCATCCTCATCCATGTCATTCATCTTCTCGATGATGTTGTCCCTGATATCCTTGAAGGGAATCACATCGATAAACGGATGGTGATTAACAACAACCTGCTTTCGTGTAGGGCGGAGATCGAAATGCAGGGTGCGGGATCCACGCTGGACAGATGTGATGATAGCTTCAGGATTAGGATCCGAATCCGCGTGTGCCCTGTAGAAGGGTGAAATGGCATCGTCAGAACAGTACATCGATCTTGTTATCCCAAGTGAGAGACAATTCTCGAGCATAGCGCTGATAATGCATATGATGTCGATCTGGAGATTGTTTTTGTATGGATCTGGGATAACAGGGAGAAGGACTTCTCTGGAATGGTTGGGAATGTGAAGTGTAGGACAACCACAGTTGAAGAACAGCACTGGTGCTGTGTACTCATCGTATATGGGGTTTTCAGAAATCCATTGGTCAAAGTCTTCGAAGATGAGGCTGGCACCCCACGTCCCTATATCCGTCGTCGACTGTGATATCGAGTTTCCAGGATCAGGATGGGGGTGTGAAGGATTGATAGTTTCAGCGTCTATGAGAGTTTCACTGACAGGTGCTGAAGTAAGCCCTCCTGCGGGTTTCTCCCCGTGAATGAGGGACCTGTCACTGTTTTCCTGTAACGCAGCTCCCTGCTCGGCTGCTCGGCGCTCTAGCTCCTGTATGCGCTTCCGCTGCTTTTCCCCTGAAATGGATCATGTCAGCCACCAGCAGCAAAGTACCCAAGAGGCTTATATAAAGAGATTTCGGTTCCCATGCTGAGTTAACTCACTGTATGTCTGCTGAGCTAAGCGATTCTGTAGGCGCCTCTTCTCGGGATCACGGCGGATGACCTTCTTCTTGATGGCTGAAGGCTCCTTTTGACTAGATGGACTGGCATTCGTTGAGCGCTGAGAGGCGCCGGGACGTTCTCGTCCCATTTTTTTCTGATTTGAAAATATATCGTACGAAACTGTTGACTGCAAAATACTATTGAAAGAGTTGATCACCTCGAGTGACGTGAAGTGAAGGCATCGCGAGGATTCTTGTAAGCCACTGGTATGGCTTATGGCTGACGTGAGCCACTCTGCCCTCATTAGTACAATATTATTGTTGCCAGCTGACTTACCCTATACATTTTCTTGATCCAAACATTTCTTCGAGGCAGTTTCTGACCATCAACTGTGGATTGTATGGTAATTGTGTACTGCTGCCTGTCCCCCATACAGACCTATGGGTGTGTTGATATCCAAACTGACTGGGGTAAAAACTCTTTCGCTATATTTGACAAATACTGTCGTCAAGTTCAGTCACAACCGACCCTTGCCTAGTCTCTTCTTGGTCAAAAGTTCGTCGACAGTTTGACGGAGCTAGCCCACCAATCGTATCCTTCTCCTGGCTAAAGACGTCCGTAGGTTCGACCGGCAAGAATATCGGGAATTCTTCAACAAATAGATATTATCATACATCTATGCGTCATTGGAAGCGAGCAATGGTCAATGGTTTGCTCCGGGATTGGGCCGGACGAAATGCAGCGGGTGGTAGCATATTAGCCTGACGCTAAACTGATCGTCCCCTCTAAATCGCTGAAGAATCGGATTCAAACTCTCCGACATGTGGACTTTTGGACGGCTTATTATAAATTTTCCCGTTCCTACCATCACAGGCTCTCATCCCATTGAGAACTGGTTGCTCCGTGGTGTCAACGGCTCCGACCTCTCGGCCGGCCGGTCTTGGATGGCTGAACGGGAATGTGGGGCCGGGCATGTGGCCTACCGAGCGCCGAGGTCCCGAGGTCATCATCCATAGTTCGAGCTTCACAACTTCGTGACTGGGGACTCACAACGACGCCCAACACTACCCACTACATCAAATAATATAGGAAAGGTATAAACGAGTAAAATGCCACTTGAGGTCATATACGTCACTCGTCACGGAGTAAGTTCCCATCAGCCTCGACTGTCCCGGCCATAGATTTCTTTGTCCTGGTATTGATAAATTGGCCCCGAGTATAGTTCCGTTCTGGATGGAGTGTCGATCCTCTCACTGGTGTGTACACCGGATTCATACGATCGCCAACAGGCATCCCCGCGGACCCAGCCTTGACGTCTCATGGGGTCTCACAATCAAAAGAGATGGGTAAACATCTCATGACCCTGGATCCTCCCATCGACGCCGTATACTCAAGCCCGTATTATCGATGTCTGCAAACGATAACACCATTCATTGAACTCAAACAACAGCAACTCAAAGACCAACCAGGTATTCGAGGCTCTGCGGCGGCCACAATACGCCCAGAACATGGCATAGGTGAGTTCTTTGGGGCAGCACCTTTCGACCATCCAACCCCGGCCTCTTCCAAGCGACTCAAGGAGTTATTTCCAGCATTAGATGAGAACTATGCGTCTGCTATAACGCCCTCTAGAAAAGGCGAAACGATCAATGACCTATATGGGCGAGTTGCAGCAGCTGTACGAGCCATCATCGAGCGCTGTGACGCAGAGGGACACCGTGCTGTGGTGTTATGCACCCATGCTGCGGTCGTCATAACACTGGGCCGTATCCTTACAGGACGTATTCCCAAAGCTGTCGAGGAAGAAGATTTCCACGCCTTTACGTGTGGACTGAGCACGTACCGCCGGCGAGGCCCAGGCCTGAAGAGAACTCCGATGTTGGGCCCTAGTAAGTTTGTTCGGTAGTGGATATCAAGTGACCAACATCGGCGGCGGGATATTGACAAACACATAAACACAGACAAATCTCACCCACCTACAAGCGACCTCAGCCCAGTAGGGGAGTGGCAGTGCGATATCGATAGCGATTGTGGTTTCTTGACTTCTGGAGAGGAGCGAGGCTGGTGAGTTAACAATACCCTCCATTCTCGCGACAAATACCGAATTAGTTATAGGCTGACCCAAAACGCAGGAAATTTTCTGGCGATGAATCGTTTCCAGGAACCGGCTCGATGTCGCAAGTTGATATTGAGTCCAAATTATAGTGCCGCTCATAGGAGGAGCGTATCACTATATGTTCAGGTAATGAGAGCTCTATAACTTCGGGTCTTGAACCGGCAGATGGCAGATATGTCCCGAGTTTACAGTTACAACAATATACCAGCTATGAAACTCAGAATATCACAATCTTGCCGAAGAATAAAAAACATATTTTGTGACATTATTTGAACCGCTTCAACTGCTCGTATCATACAAAGTCAGGGTCCCAGTGCTAAACCCAAAAAGTTGATTTCTACCGAATACACCCTCGGAAACAAGCAATGACCAGAACATGCCCGCTACAACAGCACGTGTTCAGTTTGAATTGTGTTGGTTGTATTCCCGTCGAGGATGCATATGAACAAGCCTACAAGGCTTCTTCAACGTTTGAACCCCTGGCACTAAGTTCAACGTGCCTGCATCGCATCTGCGTGCAGTAGCCAATTGGGCTTGGATTGTGTAACAGCATAACGGGGGTTTCCCTGTGGCTAGATACTTTGGGTTCCGTTGCAACGACACAAAAGACTGTTCAGTGCTTTGTGACTTGGTGACGACAAGTCGGCAACTAAAAAATCAACGAGTCAATCAAAGTTGAGTCAACCGTAAAGTCCCCTTACATCGAGGTCAAGAAAAATCTGAACATAGCCATCAAGATGCGGGCCAGACCGAAGATAAAGGTGACTATGCACCCATAACGGAACATCCGACCCTTGCTCTGCTGAGCCGTTAGGTTAACCATCTTCGGAGACGAACATGTTGGGTAATGAGTTGCGTCACTGGAGAATAGACAGGCTGGCGATTAGGCTACGTATCAGCAGTACAAGGATCATCATCCGAACGATTGTTCCTTTCAAGAATGGAGCTAGGAACACTGATCCTCAGCTCATATCATCTTGATTAGCGTTTTGACTATAAACAACTAACAAGATCCCTTTGACAAATGGGAAGCCGGTGTTGACGAATTGTAATGTAAATATTCAACGGCCCGTGTCATCCGTGTATCGCTCACATGCGAACTTGTGGAGAAGAGCAAGGATAGACTGGAGGAAGACTGGCGAAGGCTCCAGTCCGGAAACACGAAGCAACGATATATGCGATGCATGTTTTATTAGGAGGTTCACAGCAATGACATGCCCTGCATGTTGTGAGATTTTCTCCATCTTACACAGGGCAAGCAAGGAGGCTGGTGAGAAGCTCGGGTATAAGATCCGTGAGACGGCGTTGCAGATGTACCCAATAATAAATGCAGATATCCTCCACATGATAGTGTAACATAGTGAGGGACTCAGGTGGTTAGGAGTCAGGAGTCAGGAGATAGACCCGGAACATGAATCAAATGAATGATCAGCATGAGCTGGTCTTGTCTCTAAAAAAAAATAAAAAATAATCTCTCAGCGCATGGTCGACTATTTGATGAGAAAAACCCACCCAGGTTACCCAGACCTACCTGCTACTCTACCCAATTGACAGACAATAAAGATGTAAAGGTGGAGAGAGTGGAGGTGGGCCTTGAGGAGAAAAGAGGAAAGATGATACATAATTCAACTGATCGGTTTAATTATTAAATCAGGATATTTTCATGATAGATTTCGTGGCGTCCGATCGCCTCGAGCTTGTGGATCTTATAGAAGATGAGACGCTTAAGGACCTCGTTAATCTAACGGCCGAGAGGCAGATATCCTAGGCTACCTTAGTACCTAGTATTCAAGATTTGACGTTCTGTTAGTAGCGCGACAAACGCTACCTTAGGCGCTTGGGTCATGTGCTTGATCTTTAGACTCAACACACCTCAAGGCAAGTGCTTTCCATAAGGTAATGAGGCTCAAGTCAACTTCACCTGACTGAATGGAAGGAATGGAAGCCACGACTGCCCACGAGGGTGATGCCTTAGGTTTCAGCTGAAACAAAGTCCATCTTGTCTTGGCAAGTTGACCGATATTTCTCGTCAACTTCATACTCTCATCATCCTTGTTGCTCATCTGTCATCTCTCACTTTCCTCAGCTCGCAACTGCAACAAAATCTCGACACCGCCCCAAAGCAACGAGAATCTTTCTGCAACGTTTGCCGTATTGGGATTGGAGAGGTGTGGCTGGCCACCCAGTGCGCAACACCCATTCGCTGTGTTGGCCAAGGCATTAGCAGCAAAAAAGCAAATCCGTCATCTGTTGGTTACACAGCACATCTCCTTAAGCATCTCGTCTTAATGAGGAGCCGATGACGAACGCCTGCATGGTATTGCAGACTTGCTGGGGGTTATCACAGTAGCATGATGGCGCCTCAGACGCTATTGCGCGCCTATACTGAGTTCAGCCCGACCTGATGGGAAGCTATCGATCTGAATATGCCGCCATCTGCAAGTATCCGATTCGGATATAATGAAGAAATGATATTTGATATAACAGATAGATCATCTATCAACTTTTGAAAAGTGAGAAAACAGTACATGTCTATGGGATCTGAATAGCGATCACCAACGTATATTCTATCGCCACAATCAAGATCAACAATGATGACCAGCAACAACCAGCAGTGCTTCAAAGAGTAACTAAGATTCATTGACCGGATCTGTCAACAATGGGTCCTCTCTTCCAGGCTTGCTTCCTCAACGCTACGGTCGCGCCCTCGCGCCGCCAGCCCGCGAGATAATCCTGCATCGTCATCGCCAATACAGGACACACAGGAAATAGTCGTCGCATATCTTCCTAGGAAATGACCCTTGAAGCTCAGATTGGACCTGCGTTGCCTGCGTAGTCCGCTGGTAATGAGTCGACCGCACCCAAGCGGAGCAAGTGCTCCCACACAAGATACACGTCAAATATGACAGGATACCCCTGCAGACTTTGTGGCTTTCTAAGTTTTGCTTCTTTTTTTTCTTTAGAAAATGTACTCAATGGATGTACACCGCTGCTTGTAATCAGACTCGGACGCCTCCTCTGCACCCTTTTACCCTTTCATCTCGCCCGTAGCATGTAAGTTTCTGGATGGCCAACGGTGCAGAATGCCTAGCACCTTATTCTTCCCGTACGAATAGCAGCGGAAGCTTTCTCTCATTGGCCCTGTTTCTCACAAAAGCTCCCGCTGCCCCCCGACCTCATGAGTTGATTTCCCCGCTATGGCCAGATACTCGTTCTTGCCTCCACCAAGTCGCTGAGCCTGCTGCGATTAGCGGCAGTCAATAGACATACATCCGGTTGCCATCTGAGTCAGAAGACTATCACTGACTTCCATGTGCAAGAGAATATATGCTGGTAGCCGACACTCAATCCTGGTCAGACGGGGGTTGCCTTCATCATAGTAGTCTCCGGCGGAACTATTGGCGTCACGTTTTAACAACACCCCCCCAGCTCGACCAGAAAACAGTTGACCCACGCCTATGGTCCCAGCAGAACGGTTGAGGCGTACGCTACTGGCTTTAACAGCCAACCAGCACTGTGTTAAGTTATTGAGCAAACATTTTTTTCTCAGTAAGTTAGTCTTGAAAAGCCTGCTGCCGGCTACAGTCAAAGTGGCAGCAGATTGGCCCAGATCGGAAGCACCAACATTGTGGCAACCCCCGGCCAATGTCATTCACACATCTCAAGTGAGATCTTTCTGGGATCTGAACGACAGGGCTTGCCCCGGACAGTGCAAATTCGGTTTAACGCGATCTCAGAGGCTGCGTTAAATGGGCCACTCCCCAGTCTAGCGAGCCAGATGGGCTAGGGTGCCTTGACCATGGCCTAGCTTGTCCACAGTGCAGAAAATGTTCACCTTTAAAAAACCATAACAGACTGTTTGATTATCGGAAGCGACAAGTTTCGCGATTGGATTATTCAAGATAGATTCTGGCTAGTACGTCTCCCCTTGGACATCTCGCCTCAGCTATGGAGTAGTACTCCGTGCTCGAATTTGATCAGAGTGTGTGCCTCTTTTAGGGATATGTCACTCCGCTCAACTATCCGCCCCTTGCTTCTACGCGATGCGGGTCTCCCTGGACAGGAAGAGCTATCTAGGTACTGTTCTTTTTTCCTCTTTACTCTTCTTTTGACGGAAGACTGCCCATGTGCTATTCCTGTGAACTGAACTTGTAGTTGGGGAATGTATTGGTGACTGTACACCCTAAGGAGTTGTTTGCCAAGCGGGTAAGCCCTATGAAACCATGGTTGGTTGGATGCATCATACATACGATACGCAGGCTTTGTTGCTCCACCAAGGATGGCAGTTGAAGCAACCTGCAGTAAAAGGCATGGTAAAGCAGGACGATTATCCTAGTGGGCGGGCGAGTTCTGCACGTGCTGACAGGCTGATCTGACGAAGCGGCGCCCTCAGTTGCAGCAACGCATCCGCACGAAACTATCTTTATAACCCTGCGGCAGGTACGGATAGGATCCCGGTTGATACATTTGCTTCTTCGCTCCACCTTATCTCCTCTTGGCGGGGAGGGTCTTGGAGAGGGTGTCCCCCAGAAAAGAAAGGCGTTTTGTCTAACGCCAAGTTCGACTGTTGGTAGCGTCTATCACCTCGGACAGGGGTGGCACACAGACCCCTTCATAAGTCGAGACAATCACTGGATAACGTCTCGTCCTTTGATGTTGGCTTATTACCGGCGCTCAGGTACCAGACAAAAGAGCGAGAGAGTTTGCATCGGCTGAAATCAAGCGTGCCTTGGCCCTACAGACAAAAAGACCTTCAACACATCGCGAATCGAATACAAGAGAGTCGACCCCCCTCCCATTGAGCTGTCTATATCTGAGATCGTATCCGCATTTTCAGTAGATATTCCCGGCTCTAACTCTCCCTTCTTTCTTAAAGTCCCTTTACTCTCCCTTCGCCCCTTGCTTAGGTCTTGTAAACCAAGACGTATCTAGTTTCCACTTGCCTTTGCCCTCGGCCAGCCTCGAAGTTTTCAACTACCGCCAGACGCCTCCCTGATAATTCCTCAAGAGGGGACCCATTTCCACCTGAATCATAACAAACAACTCTGGATCAAAACAAAGAACCAGAACCATTTACATCGGCTTGTCTGCTTGCTGTGTGACAGTTGCCAGACGCCTGTCAAAATGAGTATTCATCCATTCCTCAAGATGGAGGGGGCCTCTAGGAGACATTCGGTAGAAGACCCGAACCAGACACACACCTATCAATGCTCGACTCAACCCCAAACCCCACCATGTTCAACCTCAGGAAGCCCCAGAGTCAAGATTGAGGGTAAGTTCTGGTTTTATCAGAGACTCAGCTCTTCAGCATGGAAACCCGAGACTAACAACACTAAGAGTTTACAAGCCTCCCCAGATTACATGACGCCGTATCACCTCAAGGGAACAACTTTGTGAAGCTCCCTAGCTTAGGAGAATTTGACGAAGGAGTTGACGCCCTCATTCGAACACATGGACCAGTGAAGACCTGGACTCCATTATCTCCACTCCCTGGACTTTCTCGCAACCCGACGGCCCTTGAGCCTCTGAGATCCATTACACAGCCTCAGCCATCTTGGTCTTTCCAATCTGATGACCTTACTAACGACTACCCGATCTCAAGAAGAGGGACCATCAGCGGCCATAATCAATACTTGCCTGCAGTTGATCATCCACAGCAACCTTTGCAGGGAAAATATCGGAACCCAGACACTTACTACGGCTATGGCGCTGGCAGCCCATCTCTTCAAGCACCATCGAACACGCATTGCTATCCAAGTCCACCACCAGACGGTGAGGGTCGGCATATTAACCAAAAGTACACAACAGAGGAAGGTGACTACATCATCTACGCCTGGCATGACAAGAAGATGAAGTGGCAGCGCATCAAGCAAGAATTTGCAGCTCGGTTCGGCACTACTCCCGAGCGTACGATCCAAGGTCTCCAAGCGTGGTATTACCGTATGAACCAACGCATACCTGTTTGGGACCAGGAAGGCTGGCTCTGCTTCGATAACGAAGATGACCTTGAACCTCAGCATGTTAGCATCAAGGTTCGTGAACGGGATAGCCAGGACAAACCCATGGAGCCACTTGGCATAGCTCAGCGATACCCCGAACGTGCTATTCACTATTCGTGGGTCGACGCTGAGACTAAGTTCAAGGCCCAAGACTGGGGTACGTATTTATCACTCATTGAGCCATGGCAATGAAACTAACACTGCTTATAGCTGCTAAAAGAGCTTTGCAATACCGCGACAGGCGAGAGAGACGTAGAAGAAAGGAGCAGCGACGACTGAAGCTATGAAGAATGAAGCATGCCGTTCCCTGTGACCAAGCTTGCGGCCCGAATCAACAATCGGCAGAGATACTGATGAACACAGAGTGACTTCGACCACCATTGCCACTGATGAAGCGAATTGTTTCCTTTTCCTATTTGGTTTGAACTCAAAGAGTTCTATATCACGCTTTTCAACGACCGAATTTCCGACGACACGACGATCATGTTCCTACCATACCCTGAAGCATGTAACTAAATCTCCTTTGTCATATCCGTACACTTCATTTCGTGTTCTTGCTTTTCCAGCCCTCGAGTGTTTTGCAGACCACTCTTGGACATGATGTATCAGCAACATGCAAAATACCACCGGGGAAGGATAACACTGGGGGTGGGCAAAAGAGATAGCTGGTTGACATGTCGAGTTAGTGTGTTTCCCATATGTTTGTACTATTAGACGAACCACGATTGATTCCCTCAAAATAATGATACCAATGGATATAGCAGGGGTGTTACTATGGTAGAATCAGCATGCAAAACTCTTCAGTTGCTAATACCACGCCAAGTGTATTGTATGTTTCATGTCTTGGCAAAAAGCTTCTATATCTGAAATCTATTGCGATTCACTTGGCATTTGACTACAATAAGCTTCAGCTCAGATGTAGATGTCATGTTATGCAAGCTTATGATCTTAAAGCCACTGCCTCCGCCCCCTTTCCCGACAAGCGGTTGCCAAGAATCTAAGTCAATTCATTCGGCATTTCGCATCTGCTTTGATAAAGCGAAGACAAACATGTAGATCCCCTGGGGTAAAACAGTTCAGGCCGCTAGTGCAGGGCTGAAAGGCCCTGATACCATCTCGGACATGGCAGGTGTCTCGAGGACGGTGGATCTAGACGGCGTGCAGATGCAAGATCCCTTCTCTGAGCAAGGTCAGATGCCAGATCCCCGTTACCAACATGTCTCTGCACGCATCGTGGGGTATGCGACAGAATCCTGGCGCACAAACCAGTCATTGTCCCGATACTGGTGCATTTCAGAATCAAATACCCTCCTCCCCCTTGGCGCGGGCAAACAATGGACAACTTCCAACGTGTGACGGATTCTCCGAGCCTATTCCGTCGACAAAAGACGACTGGCCATGCCAGATCGGGATCTTTGCATGTATTGTTGGTGGTTTACTTGAAATGCATGTTCGGCTAGTGAGACGAATGATGAAGGTGTCACGCCTCAGGGGTACACCGTTGTGGCTTGCACAATCAAGGGTCCTCAGAATAAGAATGCGAGGTAGAGAAGTTTGGGGGGAAAGCGACTATCCTACACTGTCTGTTGTTTGTTGGCGGCGAGGGCGTGTGAGATCTGCTTGTGGTGGTTGACATGTTGGGAGCAGCTTTATCTGAGCTTGATCGCAGCTAGAGAACAGTTCAGCTCGTTAGGACAGGATTCTGAATGCCATCTCCTTACTACCTCGGGCCCTCGACATGTGGAGAAACATAAGAATGGCTTTCACCAAACTCCGTACTGTAGATCTCCCACATTCGATTTTCATGTCATTGTCGCTTTCGTCATAGTACATGTTGTCAAACTCTTCGTCGTCAGATGCATTCCCATTCCGATAGCCATAAGGATGGCGCCCGTATTCATCATCTGACTCTACCTCGTCTTCTGGATAGTCAGCCGTGTAGTAGTTCTCGGCTAACAAGTTTGCTTTGTTAGTCTTGATTCTCAAGTCTTCAAGCTGGGTGGTGTTGCCCAAGACTAGCCGAGAGACTCACCATTCTCATCCTCGTCATCTTCGTCAAGGTCCTCGTCTTCATCACGCTCAGGGCCGTAGAATAGGTTGCTCTCCTCCTTTCCATCAAGAACCAACACGCCAACATCGGTCGGTGCAACATCGACAGTCATGGCGTGTGCCGGGATGCGGACGTATTCCTCAATGATCCAATCGTCGTCGTCCTCTGCCTCACTCTCACCCATATTCATGCTGACATCGTTTGGCTCGGATGTGCTTGTAGCCACCTCTGGGTGACGCTCCTGATATCTCTTAGCTGGAGCTTTAGGCTTGAACCTGGCTACTCTTTGCTTTTCCTGTTCCATATCCTGGAGGTTGGCCCCAATCTCTTTCATAACCCAGTCGTTCATGTCAGCAGTTATCTTTGATAAATCCTGGTTGTGAGGACTCGTAACGGAAGTTGGAAGAGGAGACCGTGTATTGGGGCCAGGAAGAGGGGAGTTCTGTCTGCTCCTCGCTGCTGGTTTTTTGAGCCGTCGCTCCTGTTGTGGTGGCTCCTCTGAAGGCCGCAATTCGGACGAGGCATCTGAAGACATCGTTATGTCTTGACTTGGTTGCGCTTGTGGTACTGGTATAGATGCCTGAATGGTCTTCATAACCTGAGAGGCTCGTTGACTAGCTTTTGCACGGCTTCGTTCGACGAAGACAGCAGGTCCGTAGCGTGCTCGCTTATTTAGACCAGCACCTGATGGTTGTGCCGCATTAGAGGCCATCATCATCTTCCTCGATATGTGAAAGCGTCGTGGTTCGGTGCCCTTGGAGGTTTCGATCAATTTGGTGTCCGGTATAGGGGCGACATCATCAAGGTCGACGCTCTTCTTTGTTGGTGGTGTATCATCGCTCGGTCCGGAGACGTGAATGACTGGCTTGGCATCACGAAGAGAGGGTGATGGGTTCTCTATCGTCGGGGACTGAGGGCCGGGGTGCCTCCTTTGATAGACCCATTTGCTATCACTTCGATGGCGTTTTGCGCCTTCGTCAAACTCTGGATCGAGTTAGATTCTGCAATAGTGAACGCGCAGTAGAAGAAGGCGTACGGAGAAAGGTCACAGGAGACTCGTCGTCGCGCTTTCGCTTCACGCGGATGAGCTGAGGTGGAATCGACATGTTGCTATATGTTTCGAGCGATTCGACGACATGAAACGCGAAGCAAGGAAACAAGCAAGTCCGCTGATGACGCAGTCTAGATGTACGAGCGATCAAGCAGAGGAAATAAGCTTGAGTGATTCTTATGCGACTGAAACCACGGTGGTTTTAGAGAAGGCTTCTTTGAATGCGCCGGTTGCGTGAGTAAGCGTGCGAGAGGTTGTGTTTTCGCCGCGAACGATGAGGTCAGAAGCTGGCAACGGTATTTTCTCAAATTTTCATCCACTTGCCGTAGGTTAAAGGTGGGGCCACTCACTGGGAAGAGCCGCCTAAAGAGCCTCCTGGGAGGTGGGGCCATGCTGGTTTTAGTGTCTGCGTTAGTGGGCAGTTATCCTGGCAATTGGTGGGGGTTGGTGGTTGAGCTTCATCCACTGAACGGAGTGAACCGACTTGAGCTGAGAAATGCATAAAGAGATTGAAAACCAGAAACGAATATATCAGTGCCTTAGTCACACACTCGGTAATTACCTAGGTAGATACACTATCTTATCGTACTGCCTGTCTTGTCTCTAAAATGAAATGGCTGCTGCTCTTGAATTGGCTTTCGACGGTGCAAGGTTGAGCTGGGAAGTGGGGTGAACGGTTAAGAATCTCCTGATACTGGGACAAGCAAGCAACCAAAAGCTCTTCAGAGCTGGAGGTCCAGACCAGCTTGATGATTTCAAATCCTGAACGCTAACAACGTATTTACAGGAGAGGAAGCCAGCTGGAACATGCCTGATATTTGGTTCAGACAAGCGAGAGAAGGCAGAGACATGCTCATAACTCGCTTCGACAGCTTGAAAACGGTTGGAATGCGGGGGCGCACGGTTCACCGTAGTCTATCCACAAGTGCATACCCAGTCATGCTATCTATGCCGTAGTCTCACAAGTGCTGGGGCATCGTATTCACAACCCACGGGTAGTTGCTGATTTCTTCCCTGCTCCCGTTGATTGACGTGCATGAACTCAACGGGATCTTTGTGCTGGCATACAGCGGAACGGGGTCAAAATGGATCAAGAGATCAACTGCGATGTAACCAATTGCCAAGGAGATAGAGAGGCATCGTTGCGCGTAGATCAGCGGCTATAAAACAGGTCACCAAAGCTAATTGGTACATAACTACAAGGTCGGAAAAGACCCGTCGTCAATGCAGATCGTGATCAACCCCAGATTACGGCGTAGCCTTCAACACCAAGATTGGTACTGGGTTGGGATTGCAAAACGCCTTTTAGTTACGGTAGATCATCCACGAGTTTCTTATATACATGAATCAGATTCAGTCACTTCTCTGACCACGAATTACAGTTCTCTGCCCCCTCATCTCTCGTCCCTTGAGCTCAATGACGTCTATCCAGCACTTGTTCTAGAGGGTACCTAATAAGTATCCTCGGTGTAGGCAGGTAACTAAGAGTGACCTGAAAAAGTCAATGCAAACTCACGTGTTTGGGCCCCAACGGCAGACTCCAACGTCTCATTCCGTTACTCTCCCTTGTCTTCTTGTCCTTGTCCTTGAGATTTGTCCTCGACAGTCAACTTAGTAGGTGCCTTGCTCCTCACAAAGCCCAAGGCATCGATCGGCCGCAAGATCAAGCTCAAGCTCCAGGTTGGTGTTGCATTGACCTTCAGCTGTCGTCATCCCGCCTCCTCCCTCCCGTTCTCCTCCTCACTCAATGTCTTCACCCAACTTCCATCATTAACCTTTCTTTCTTTCGTCATTCTACACCTCACCTCTAATTTTCCCTCATTTTCTTTACGTGTCGCGCTTCTTCGACCTGTTGTCAATGCGTTGTGATCCTGCTGTATTGATCTCTGGATCATCACCCTGTGTCGACAGAGGTACGAATATCCATCCCTGTCCGTCGTTCGATTCTCGCGCGCTCCGAGATCAGAGCATCGATACCAACTCAGTAACCTTTTTAGAAACCTACGATTTGCCTTAATTACACCTTTGCCTCATCATTTAACTGTTCATTCACGTATGCATTTTGACCACGCTTCTGCCTTGGCTGCGAGTTACTTACTGTATCAGTGTACTTTCGGCTCAACCCACCATGTCATCCAAAACGCCATGTACAATTACCTACAAGAAGCCTGGGACTTTACCTCCTGTCTTTCTTGCAGGCTCCTTCACTGATCCACAATGGCAACTTCAAGAGATGGAATACACTACTGACCAAAACGGAGACCATATTTTTCGGTCTGAAGTTATGCTAGAACCTGATCAGGATTACCAATTCAAGCTCCGCATAGGTCATGACAATTGGGCTCTAGCCGAGAACTATCCTACTGGTGAGTGCAGAGCCATTCCCTATCCCGAGCTGCTCCCTGATATTTTGTTCCAAAGCAACCGATGATTCCGGAAATCAGAACAATGTTATACGCGCACCTGAAAAGCCAGCTGAAGAGCAGATCGCACCAGCCGGCGTCGATACGCCAGCGATCAATTTGAACCCTGCCAGTCAGCTCCCTTCGACATCTACAGAAGCAGAATCCGTCGCCGAGAACGCGGAAGATTTCAAGGTTCCATTATTTGCACACGAGTCACTAGGTAACGATGTTGAAGAAGAAACCGAGGACAGCAAGATACCATTGTTGGCGCATGAAACCCTGGGCGATGAGTCCAAGGAGGAAGACGAAGCAGAGGCCTTCAAGGCACCTCTTTTGGCCCACGAAACGCTCGGAAACGATGCGAAGGAGGACTCTGAAGAAATGAAAATGCCACTGTTTGCACACGAGTGTCTTGGTGCTTATGATTTTGGAGAAGAGCCAGACTCAGCTCCGATCGCAGTCAATAGCCCAGGTCAAAGTTCAAGAGCCAAATCGAAGCACGACGAATCTTCCGACATCGACGTCAACGACCCTACACTCGAGACCTTCCCTTCCGATCGCGGCTCGATCCTTGATGCCATTCGGACCATTCAGACTCACCTTGGAGAAGATCAGACCCATCTCGAGGACATTCCTCTGTCACCTCGTGTAATCACATCTAGAAGGACTAGTCTGGATTCTAACGATGACTTGTGTTTGTCACCCGCGTCTTTGAGTCCTACCGTTACTAGGAGACGAGACAGCAGACCTTCTCATAGTTTCGGACGAACTCGTTCCTTAGTATCTCTAGGCTCGATCGAAGAGGAGCCCAAACCTGCTTCGAGCAAGCAATCCGCAGGCCCTGCCGTTGTATCTCTACCGAATCCCAACTCCAAGAGCAAGCCGGTCGGGCAGAAGTCACCCCCTAGCGAGGAAGACGAAGCTGTCGTAATGAAGACCTCAGAGGTAAAACCCAGTACGAAGACCAATGGCGAGTCAGCATCTCAAGTTGAAAGTTATGAGGCCCAGAATACCCAACACGATAAGGCCTCCAGCGCCACCACGGCTGCAGATACCCCAGCTGCAATCTCTCAAGCGATCGACAGCCCATCTAACGATACGCCATCGATCGGTAAATCTGTGCAAAATGAATCGTCCGGAATCCCTGAGTCCGAAGCAGTTCAATCCTCAAAAGAGCCACAACCAACACCAGATCCAATTATCGACAATAAAACCAAGAAAACGGCGGCTTCAGGGGACCCTTCTCGAGCCCCGCCACGTGGCAGTGTTGTGCCTTTGTGAGTACCTACTTGACATGCCGAAGAGAATGCTTCTAACAATGATGCCTCAGAATCGTTACAACGGGAGCCCTCGCTGTCGCCATTGGGATAGGGTGGTGGCAGGCGGCCGACCATTAGGACCGACCATTAGGAGAAGTAACCTTCTAACGTTGATTCTGGCTTTGGGCTGGATTGGGTAGTTTTCATAATAAAGGATAGGACATCGACGATGCAGGGATAAACAGCAACTGTACATGTACGAACCGAGGAGGATTGATAACAAAACAGGGCCGTGAACAACGGACGGTAGAAACCTATACGAGTCCTAGGAGCCACTAGGAAGCATGTTTATTTTGTCGATGCGAATACTAAACCGATTGGTACGATTCATCACGTACTTTCGTTAAATGTTGTCTTCGTATTGTACCCATGTAATATGAGGTAAGATACCTGAGGGGAGCATGAGGGGTGGGTACGCACTGTGTCCATCTGCATCGGCGAAAAAGACTCCGAGGCCCGACTTCAATAAAAAAAAAACTCCACCATCAATCAGTATCATATTATCACCAAGAATATTTCTGCAACACAGTTGTTTCATCGCATGAAACCCGGCAATTATGCAGCGCATAGCAACGAGCTCGGTTTGCTCGCTTTGTATTCGTTCATCTAGGCCGACTACAGTTGCACGTTCATCACTACAAACATGCATTAGCCAACGCCTGGCTTCGCAACATTTCAAGCCTCGCCCCTCGCGCATGGTTCTCTCAGATCGAGTTGATCGACCACCTCCGTCTCGCGATGATCGGCGCCAACGTCGTGAAGCCCCAGGTCCTTTTGGAGGAATGAACAAGAAATATGCCAATATTGATCCTGCCCGGAGAGCCGGTCCGCATCGTGCGATAGGAGGAAAAGATGGCAATGGAGGAAAGACAAGAGAGAGGGAAAACAGGAGAGGAGGACCAAGAGACGGAGACGATCGAAAAGCGCTCAAGATGCAGAGGGCTCTGGCTACAGTCTCGTACGGAAAGCGAACAGTGATGAAAGAAAGCATGACCGACTACGAAACATTCGACAACTTTGATCTCATCCCCACCCTTCAAGTCGCCGTCAACGAAGAGCTCTTTAAGGGCATGACAGATATCAAGCCAACCCCTGTGCAGCGACTAGCGATTCCAGCTTTGCTTGGACAAAGAAGTCCGGACGACTTGAAAAGACCAACAGAAGAGATGAGGTCATTCTTATTAGCGGCAGAGACTGGTTCCGGGAAGACATTGGCCTATCTGTTGCCGGCTATCGATGCTCTCAAGACTGCCGAAGCAGAGGACCCTGAGCTAAAGGCCTACCGTGAACGATGGGAACTCGAGAAGCAACGACAATTAGAGGGCCATTCCAAGGGCAAGCCATTCGACGAGCCGCATCCTACCATGGCTCGCCCCAAGGTTGTCGTCCTTGTGCCCACAGCAGAGCTTGCGCACCAGGTCACAAAGGTATCCAAAGCTCTGTCACACGTGGCCAAGTTCAAGACAGAACTCCTCTCTTCGGACTTGAAACCCCAGCAGATTCAGCGTAACCTGTACGGGCCTAGGGGAGTTGATGTCATCGTCTCGACACCTCATCTCCTCGCATCGATTGCTGATTCAGATCCCAACATCCTCTCCCGCGTATCTCATCTAATCGTCGACGAGGCAGACTCTCTTTTCGACCGAAGTTTTGCTCCAGTCACCACCAGTATTGTGGAGCGAGCGCTGCCCTCCATGAAACAGTTTGTCTGCTGTTCAGCCACGATTCCCCGAAAACTCAACAACTTCCTCGCCACCAACTACCCCAAGATGGTCCGAATCACCACACCCAACCTCCACGCTATCCCCCGACGAGTCCAATTAGGTGTTGTTGACGTCTCGAGAGAACCCTACCGCAACAGGAAGGATCTCGCCTGTGCCGATGCTATCTACTCCATCGGCCGTGAGTCTGCCAGTCACGAGGGACCAGTAAAGGGCGAAGTTGATGTTCGCCGCATAATGGTTTTCGTCAACGAGCGGGAAAAGACCGAGGAATTGGCGAACTACCTCAGAGAGAAGGGAATCAATGCCGAGGCTCTCCATAGAGATACACCTGAGAAGCGCCACGGCGAGGTTCTGGAGACTTTTACGTCTCCCGCGCCTCTTAGAATCCCAACACCGTCAATTGCCTCCAAGGCTCGATCACTGGCCAACGTGAGAGTCCTGGTCGTTACAGACTTGGCCTCAAGGGGTATCGATACCCTTGCAGTCCGTCATGTGATTCTATATGATGTGCCTCACACAACCATTGACTTTATCCACCGGCTTGGTCGTGCCGGACGAATGGGTCGACGTGGTCGTGGTATTGTGCTTGTTGGTAACGACGATAGGAAGGATGTTGTCGCAGAGGTCAAGAACAGCATGTTCAGAGGACAGGCCCTGATTTAAACATCGCTATCCTGTTTCATTTTATGCATCATGTACAATGAATGGAGTAATTGGATGAATATGCAAGATTATAAGGTCATGAGGTTGGATAAAGTCTATTTGCATGGATGGGTCAAGATTTTTATGAATATCTCCATAGAGGAAATGTACAATATCTAAGCATTTTATGATTTATGTGCCCAAGACTCACGAAAATCTCAAATTTGTCGTATAATCTGAATAATGCAGTTCGATTTAAGAGGTAAGCGGCTCTAACTAACCATGCTGATCGTCAAGCTTCTGTGGGTCAAAGCGCTTGGTGTTTGGTGGGCCATCAAACCTAAGGTAATGGAACCAATCCTGCTACCTAGTATTGAGCAAGGTACGTACCGTCAACGTCGCGTCGCGTTTCTTTGGCGTGTTTCTCTTCCCCATTCGCACAATATCATCATCATAGGTTATTCGCATATTCTCATCCCACCCAAAACCCACCCCCCGGAATTTGTCTCGAGAAGCTCTTCTCCAAAGTCGCAAAGAGTATCTCGATTACCATTTCTACAAACTACCTCCTTGCGACGCATATTCCAGATCTGTTACCTCAATGCCTCGAGCTAAACGTGCGCGTCGTGCACCCGCACAATCTGCGAAGTCTCATGCACGATCACCTTCACCCGATGCAAGTGACAACGAAGTTCCCCGACCGACTCGGTCTCCCGAGAGAGGTCGTAGAAGGACGACACGATCTTCAGGTGCTTATTCAAGTGCCGTCAACGAGCAAGATGTTCTCGCGGCGAATAGGCGTCGCGACGCAGCGCTAGACAAGCTAGCCAACGAGGATCCTACTTCCACAGCCAGTAACAATGTTGAGGATGGAGATTCTGGAAGCTCAATCGAAGGTGGACGACGAGTAACAGCTACACCAACTCGAAGAAGGGACACGACTGGACTAGATTTAGCGGATAGCGTGTTTGGTGATCTCGACGATAGCTTCGGGATCGAGGACGACGATACCCGACCAGGACTGCGATCAGCTGATGCATCCTCTCTCAACTTGAGCAACTTCAGGCGCAGACCACGCCAATCCAGCATTATTGGGCGCAACGACCCTCCCATTAGGCCCAGTAGCCGCGGCGGCAACACACCCAGTATCAGCTCGACACTTCACTTTGGTGCCTTCAAGCGGCGCGCACGAGAGCCAAGCATTTTGGGAACTGCGCGAAAGCCTCGACCGGAAGAAAATGCCGCAGGACAGGAACCGGATTCAGCGAGCGAGGACGAGGACGATTTCATGCCTGAAGCCGAATCGACACCTCTCAACAACCGACGGCGGACAAAGCCCGAGACTGAGCCGGAGATCGAAGTTCCTGCCTCTCCAGAAGTCTCCGCAGGACCGAAGCACAGGAAAAGGAAGAGCGAAGATGCGCTACCAAGTAGTGATCGGCCTGATAAGGTATCGCGAATTGAGAGAGACGCGGACGAAGAATCAGAGGAAGAAGCGGGACCAGCACCCCAGGTGATTTCTGATGATGCAAGCGATTCTTCACTGTCAGATCTCGATTCTCCCCTAGGACCATCTCCGGTGCTTCTGGACAGGCCTGTTACCCCCATCAATAACGAGGAGCTCATGGCTCTACCTGCCAGTAGTGATTCAGAAGACATGAACTGGCCTGATATTCATACCTTGGCTAAGCGACGCCGAAGGCCTTCCGCCACAACACCTATTCGCGCCGATAACTTTTCAGATGTATCTTCACCTCCTTCTCTGACACACTCTCCCAATTATGCAGAGGCACCGAAGTCCCGAGGACGGGCTACAACTCGACGTCAGCAACCATCACCAAAGATAACAACTGCCGACTTGACGAGTCTACTTCCGAAGCGCCATTACAAGAAGCAGCGGGGCCCACTGGAACTGGAAAGCGACGAGGAGCATGACACATCCGGTATCGGGGAGGACGAGGACGAGCTATCGTATCTTGACAGCCGGGCTGCGCGTCGAAGACGAGGCGGACGATCGACCAGCCGCGGAGGCGCAAGGCGACCAGGCTCACGAGGCGGGCGCCCAACTCAGGCTCTCAAGCCCAGACAGCCGACCTCTGACAAGCAAACGGGTCGTAATGCACAGACTTACTCGCGTCGGTCATCGGACAAGGAGAATGAGAATGAGAATGATGCTGGTAGCGATGAAGACGAGGAAGAGCACGAAGCCAGTCGTTTTCAGCCACTCCCAGACGATACTTTTGAGAACGGAAGTGGTGAGAACGCAAGCACTCCATCAGCTGATGAACTCAAGCAAGCAGCAAGGAAGTTTAAAGAGGTTGACAGGTGGGAACTTGACTTTGAGGAGGTTACGCAGAGTTCGTCTCCACTTGCACGATGAAGCACAAACGAAGCGAAGCAGAGCAAAGCAAAGCACAAAGAATGAGATGAGGGCGCCAAGTAATATGAAAGGAAAAGGGCCGAGGCGTTCAGCGGGTTGGAGCAACTGTTTTCGAGCAAAACCTTGGGAGTTACACAAAGGGAGTATGCTAGGTCAGGGTATTTTATGAAAATTCTGAATGATGCCTGTTTCGGGCTCACATTGCATTGTACGTTTAGGAGGGCAAGAATGGATCCCATGTCAGAGTTGAGTCAAAAGGTGAAGAGGTCTGCGGCGGGGGTATTCAAAGAGGACACTTTGATGGCTTATTGATATCAGACAACTAAATCCTTAACTTGCGAGTTTCATCCCGCTCCTTACACATTGTGTAATGTGTAATATGCCTCAACTCCAGAAACGCCGTGACTTGATGTTCTTGTTTTCCTGTCCTGATTTGTTCTCATGCACTTGGGTTGAGAGCTTCTGCCCGATGCTCTACAAGCGGCAGCAGTGGAGCTAGGACGTTGGGATCTCTCAGTGCGATTGTAATGTCGTCTGGGAGTCTTCCAGACATGAGAAGTTTCTGCAGCGCTGAAGTCAGTATTGCATGATGGAAGATTGAGGTCAAGCAATTTCCATAAATCTACTCACCCTCTTGACTTTCTCGTAGGTCTCTTCTTGCGCCGAGTATTCGCGAATACCTCATCAGTCTCAAAATCGACATAGACACGAGTGTCACGTATCCGCAGGACAACATTATCCAGGCGCATGAACAACCGACACAGCAAAAGCATGCGCTTCTCGTGCACGCGGACTTTGACGCTGAAGATGGATATGCCGTTGTCGTCCAGCTCACTCTCGTACAGCATAACTTCGTCAAAGAACAGGATAGGGTCTCGACGCTTCAGGAGCTCAATAGGGATCACCTTGTCGGTAGGCGCAAACTTCATAGCCGAGGCTTCGATGCTACCAGTATATGTCGTCGAGTAGCTCCAGTCATAGGGCTTCACAACTTCCTTTATACCCTGTGTGGTGCCTTCTCGGGTGCTCTCCCAGTCTCGAGCATATGCAACCTTGAGCATGTGGCGATCTGTCTTGTCGACGGCGTCAAGCGCATCTGGAGTGTTGAAGTTCAGGGACCAGCCTGAAGGCACATGTTCAATTCCGACGACGTTGTCGCCAAATATCATCTCCGGCATCGGAATGCCAATCTTTTCGGTGAGTGCATCGATGGTACCGGATTTGGAGATGGGCAGCTTGCGGGTCGAGATGCGGAATCTGCTTTGCGAGTGTGTCGTTGTGGCCGAGGCGAGAGCCTGTGGCTTAGGGAACGGTTCGTTCGGGTCTGAGATATGGTTGCGCTGCATATTGGGGCGTGTGCGTCTTGATCTTTTCAAGATTGAGAAGATGAAGGTGAAGATGTCAGAATCAAGAGCTGGCTGAGTTACGGGTTGGAAGCTGTTATGTTATCCAATGGCGGGGTGGGTGGGGTCCTGCGGGGAGCTAAGTTAAGGTACCTTAGGCCTTACAATGGATGCGCCAGGTCCCTGAAGTTTGGTACTCAAGGTTCAGATAGGTAGTGTAGATAGATGTCCAATTAAAAGCAATAAGATCTCTGTCATTCCTCCTGCTCCAGACTTGTTTGTTTTGTTCATCTTGAAGTTTTCTACCCCGAGCATCTATTTTCTTTCCTCTGTATATGTTGACAACACTCTTACAGGTGCCTTATCAAGGATATAGGTACAGGTGCCTAAGGTAGGTTAGTTATTGTACCTAGGTTCTACTCCACTCTGAACTGCACTTAGTTTTATCAATCAGATATCCACGGACCCAATATATCCCATTGAAGTTTGACTGTTAGCTGAACAATCACGTTAGCAGCCATGACTCTTAGCTCTATGCCTACCTACAGAGTAATATGTTCAGTGCTTCGACATCTTTGGAGACTTTCAGACAGTCCTCTATATTGAACAGATGGAGTCTTTTTAGTATATACTGGCCTTAAATGTAAATATTAAATTCCCATAATCTTGCTGGCTACACACTTTCCGGTAATCTCAGATACTAAACCGTGAGTGAGACTTGGACAGAGCAAGTGAAATTTCTATGATCAGATGCTTGCCATAAAAGCATTTGAGCCTTCCGTGATACACTGGGTGGTAGATATGGGAGTTTCTCATGATACATTGTTATCTCAACCTGCGACTGATGAATGATATCCAAATCCTAATGCCACCACTGCGCATGGCCATTTGGAAGAGACCCCAGTGAATATGAGCTCTTGTTTTTCCCATATATATATGCTCGACTAGACTAGATCTAAATATACCTAACTTTCTCAGATTAGCAAAATCCATGGGTAGAACAAGGACGAACTGGGTGAGCATGGCTTGGCTTTCCTTTTGATAAAGTCAATGATCAGCCATCTTACGAAAGTCGATCATCAAGAGCCAATCTTGTTCTTTTACGAATGCGAGAAAGCCCTTCCAGCCATTCAGCAGCACCACTGTCTTGATTACGATTTACAACGGGAAGAACTGTCCTATCAAGCAGCATGCGGAAGTATCTGAAGTATCCATAACTGCCTTAAAGTTGGCGAAGAACACCTTGAAATGTACATCATGACACGCACATCAAACTCTGTGACTCATCTACTAATACAAGCAGTCTTTGGTCCTTTGCAGCTAGTGATCGTCCGTGAACATCACTCGTCAGACAATCAACGAGAATTGCCTCCTTCATATCAAATTGATGACGACCACAGCTTTCCAGAACCCAGACCCATATTCTATTTCTTTTGTAGTTATTTACCTACTTTCAAATGCCACTGCGGCGAGATCCAGTAAAGTTTGCCAATACCAGATTCAGGACAACATCAACTCAAAGCCAGAAGCTAGCATTGATCAAGTATTTGTATACTTTCTATGCTCTCAAGTTGCCCAATTATACTAAGATCTGGCGGTTGCACAGATCCCCGATATCAAACGCATAGTACAGCTCTACAGAACGCCCACATCGACACTTGATGCTGCACCAAGTCTGAGACCTACTGTTCCACACACGTATATCACTGAAAAGGACACAATCAGTATTTTCTTTCTATACAGGACTACATAAGAGAATTCAACAGACGATTTGAAAGTCGAGTTAAGGACAAGCCGGCCATAGAGTGACACGCCGAGAGACCATTTCACGACCACCCCTCCTCACTACATCCTGAGCCCAGCGTTTACCAGCGCACTCTATCATCAAAGCTATATTCATTTACCAAATACCTTCTTCGATTGTTTTACACGATACAAGATTGAAGCACACGGAGACAAGATGGTTCTCACTACCATTTACTGGAACCTTGGCTCTTCAGATCACTCTTCCTCGTCGACCTCTTTCGTCCGTTACCCCGTCAGTGCCATCACAGGAGTCCCATATTCGTCTTTCTCTCCCAGCGCTTCCGAGCTCCTCCAGGCCAGATCCCTCTCCCAGTGGCTGTCATTTATCAGAGATGTCGGCTTCTACGAGGATAGGCACAATCCATTCCAGAGCTTGAAAGACAACAAAGCTCGCATGCAACAATTTGAAGTCCATGCTATCGATGCTCGCCTGCGATCTTGGGCTCCAAAAGTCCATAATCGGTGTCCAAATACCAACAAATGCTACAGCGTCAGTTTCAGTCCTTGCATGGTACGGGATCTGGGTGAGCACGCATCTCAGGCGAGCATGGACGATCTAACAGATCCAACAAAAGTCAAAGATGTGTCAAAAAGACCAGACAACACTGGTCTGGGTACCTCTAACAGCCTGTCACACAATACCATTACTGAAGGCCGAATACGGCAAGTAAAACATGAATGCCTGGGGAACTCTATGAATGTATTCTCATCCTGTCCACCTTGCCTCATCGTGGATCTGGTTTTTGAGCAATACTCGAAACATGGATATGATGAGCTTCGGAAGGGTTACCTCGCTTGGCGCATGACCTGGCACACATTCAAAGCCAATGCAAACCCCAAGTCTCTTGGAGGCACAAAGTCTATCTTGAGGAACATTGCCTCCAGGAGCTTACCAAAGCTGAACATGTGGGGAGACATTACAAACGACTATACCCTCCTGTCCTATGAATATTTGACCAAAGAGGATCTCATGAACCTCTATGACCTTGAATACCAGGCCATTAAGTACTTGATATCTCACCTTCTCGATTGGAGAAAGGAGATCGATGTTATACAAGACTTTTCTGGTCTGAAACTGTCTGTCCTTAGTCAAGAATCCATCTCGGAATTAAGAGACATCATTTATACTATCAACG
This sequence comes from Fusarium oxysporum f. sp. lycopersici 4287, assembly GCF_000149955.1. NCBI lineage: Eukaryota > Fungi > Ascomycota > Sordariomycetes > Hypocreales > Nectriaceae > Fusarium > Fusarium oxysporum. The sequence continues at coordinate 2,362,814 of NC_030990.1, forward strand.
CCGACCTCATGAGACTGGTCACTGCTGAACTCGAGCTCACGGAAACTCCCAAAATTTGGATGGAGATGAATCGAAGAACATTGTATTACTGTGCCAAACAGAATTTCAAGACTCTTAGGCAAGCCCTTTGCGACAAGTATCGGCGAGACACTAACCAACATTTTGGTCGGGAGACTATGGGACATGCTGTTTGATGAGTATCTATTCGGGTCGCTAAGTTGTATGGAAACAACAAGGCTTCGGTTTCAACGGACCACACTATTTGTCTACATTTTCTTTCTTTGGCTCGAATGTGCTATATTGGCGTCTGACCAGGCGTCATAATGTCTGTACAATGATAAACGGTTCCGGGGCTCCAGCCGACGTTTAGTCTGAGAAACGCCGTCCGAAGAGCAAATAAACTAATAGGACTATATTTAGACCTGTAAGCTTCACTTTTGGTCCTTATACTACTATTCTAATGTAAATACTCTACCTGTTTATAATATAAGTCGTCTTAGACCTCCTTTATCCGAGCTAGTAACGTCGTAAGTCGTTTTTTTGTGAGTAGGACTACCCTGAATTTCTCAACATCTATCTCAAGAGAAACTAAGACAATACTAACTACTAGACTGCTATCAAAAAGACGGACTTTCCATATATACTATTGCATATTTTCCTATTGCTATTTGAATAACGTTGCGATGAAATTTATCTTCATAGTCATTTCTATCAGCCTAGGTTAAGTAAGGTAGGGTAGGTAGTCAAGGGTCCCACCTACTCATGTTAACCTCCACTCCACCTCCAGCCGCCAACTGATAAGAATCCTTATCAGGTTCCGCTCCATCAACTTTTTTTGTTTTGCGAAGCCAAGCCATCCCGCCATTGAACAACATCAACAACACCATCAATCACCATATCCTAACGATACAATGCGCCCTCTCACAGAAAAGGAGACCCAGACTCTTTTCGAGAAACTGGCAAACTACACTGGTGGCTCCCTCAAGAACCTGATCGCACCCCTCGACGACTCCCCCAACCCTGATCGCTATGTCTTCCGCCTAGTTCGCGATCGTGTCTTTTACGTTCGTCTCTCAATCGCCAACCTGGCGACCTCTATTGCGCGTGATAAGCTTCTCTCTCTAGGAACTTGTCTCGGTATGTCTTTGCCTCGATAACTGTCACAATATTCCCTAGCTAACCTTCAAATTTCACAGGCAAGTTCACCAAGTCTGGCAAGTTTCGCCTGCACATCACAGCCCTTCCCATCATCGCCGAGCACGCCCGCTACAAGATTTGGGTCAAGGAGAACGGAACTATGCCCTTCCTATACGGCAGCAACATCGTCAAGGCGCATGTCGGTCGCTGGTCAGAGGACTGCCCCGAACACCAGGGAGTTGTTGTCTACAGCATGAACGATACACCGCTCGGATTTGGTGTCACTGCCCGCAGCACTGCTGAGGCTCGAAGATTAGATCCTACCGGTGTCACTTGTTTCAGACAGGCCGACTGTGGAGAGTACCTCCGTGACGAAGACAACTTGTTTGCGACGGGTTAGAGGGCAGTATGGTTTGCTTCGTCTGGCGTTGGGGCTATTTTAATCATTCATTCTTTGGCGTTGAGAGTGAGGGGAAAAGAAACTTATGGCCAAGTCAATCATGCTTGGGTTATTTTGTAGATTGGTAGATATCGTCGTCGTCATCAAAGCGCTGTATATGTTGAAATGTATTCGCTTGCCCCATTTTGCCCATTCTCGAAGCCCTTTCTTTGTCTTCCTACTCCATTACCGCACCGTTTATCTCTCGAGCTGGACTCACTGGCCTGCTGTCTCTCTTAAAGAAACCGACATGCTGTCGGTGAGCGACATACTCACTATCAGCATAGCCAAGAATCTTCTCAATCTCGACGCTCTGCTTGCCCTTGATCCGCGCGATCTCAGCGGCGGCATAGTTGACCAGAGCTCGACCGACTTCTTCAGGGGTGCCCTCCCACATTTTGCCATCAGGCCCAGGGGTTGATCGTCGCTTGACTGCTACGAGACGCACCACCTCCTGTTGGGCAAAGTTACCCTCGACATCAATGACGCCAACCGGAAGCAGACCCGCCTTGCCAACAAGGGCCTTATAAGCGCCTGAGTCGATGTAGAGGGTGCCGTGAGGATGAGGAGTGTGAAGCAGCCAAAAGTGACGGTCCCTGATGGGATCGTTGGCGGGGATGAAGCGAGTGTGTAGGGGGGGCCAAGGGGCGCCATTTAAGTTGGAGAGCGTCAGAGCTGATGCTGATCGTGACAAGCCTTCAGCACGCTCGTCTGGACTGGGAGGAGTGTTCCCTCTTTGTATTGACTGCAAATACTGCACAATGTTGAGCACGTTTCCTGGGTTAGAAGACCTCGTAATGACAGTCGTGACTCCAGCGGAAGTGCCCAGCCTGGCAGCAATAATCTTGGTGCTCATGCCTCCTGTTCCAAGGGACGAACCAGCACTGGAGACTGCTTCAGAATTAGTTTTCGGTGAGGTAAGCCCGCGATTGAATATGAATCTTACCGTCAGCCTGTAGTGCGGCGATGTCTTCGACCACCTCGATAGGCTTAGCATCTGGGTTGGTTCTGGGGTTTTTGTCATAGAGACAGTCAACATCCGTCATCAAGAACAGCATATCAGCGTGTATCATAGCGGCAGTGATAGCAGAGAGAGTATCATTGTCGCCAAACTTGATTTCGGAAACGGCAAGAGTGTCGTTTTCGTTAACAATGGGAATTACGCCTTGTTCCAAAAGGGCATGGAATGTGTTTTGGGCGTTAAAGTATCTCGTTCGCTGCAACATATTTTTTTTTAGCTCACTGTTGAAGATTAAGACAAAAGAGTTGGACACACGTCTGCAATATCGTTTCGTGTAAGGAGAATCTGAGCAATTGGCTGCCTGAGGTGGGTGAACAGACTATCCCAGAGACTCATGAGGCGGCATTGGCCGATCGCTGCAAGAGCCTGTAGACATTCACGTTAGTCAATTGATTATAGATGGTCAACAGAGACATTCGGTTCCAACCTGTAGCTGTGCGAGATGCTTAGGTCGCTTCTCCACGTCCATACGCCGGAGACCAACACCGATAGCGCCGGACGAAACAATGACCACCCTGTGACCATCTTTGCGAAGCTTTACAGCCGTATCAACAATGAGAGTCAGAATCGGAAGAAGTGGTTCGTGAGTCTTCTCATCGACAATGGAGCTTGTTCCTGTGATGAAGGCCGAGTGTTAGTGGGGGATGAGTCAAGCTTGGTGTTGAGCCGTAAACTCACCAAGCTTGATGACGATGGTCAGAGACTTTGTCCCGTTGCCTTTCATGACTGCGAGATTTAAGAAAAATGAAAACAAGTCAGTTTAATGCCGCTTTTGGGGTATGATGCAACGCCTGTAAGAAAGACCGGCACTTTCACATGGGTGTCTCTATACACTACACATGTGAAGAGGCGCATATGTATAGGTAGGTAGTATATATATGGAACAAGTTCAACAAGACAGACTTGACTCTTCTTCCACAACACAAATCAAAGAAAGATGAATGAAGCAAAGGGAAGAGGGATTGAGAGAAATGCTTACATTGAAACATGCTTTCACTCGTCATTTTCCTCATGCGCCCTTGTCGCTCTGAGTGTGGAACCGAGGGTTGAACAGGATAGGTAGGATAGGATGGTATGAGATGGGATGTGAGTGGGAGTGTCAGGATGTTTGGAGCTGGAGCTGGGCAAACGTTGGGCGATAGTCGAATTGATTGGACTGTGCTCCTGCGCCCTTGTTGAAGAGTTCCCCAGACCCCGATGTCGCCCGGGAAAACAGCACGAATAGGGTCCTTTCTTCGGAAAACTGGTCCAATCAGTCTCTTCACCGCCTGGCCGAATCGGGTTATCGGGTGCGTGGCAGAATTTACACTTACGGTACAGGCTTCTGAAGAGGCTAAGGTAAGCTAAGGCCAACTAAATTAAAGCCTTGTGAGAAGGTCAAGAGAGGTTGATCACCTTGAGATTCTGAGTCTTACGCCGAATACCGAATTCACTCGCCGAAGCCACAACAACCTAAATTGGACTCAATTGACATAGGAAATACAGACACGCGCTTTTGCAGCATGTCATCTGATTCTACACCTCCTCCAGGTGTCCCCGCTGGAACGCCAAGTGCTTCAAATGCAGAAATCAAGAACGACCCTGCAAAAACCGGGTTTTCCCCAGAGATCTCATGGTGGATGAACTACTTCAAGATGCTCTCGGGCCAAATGACACCCGAGGGCAAATTCTTCTTCCGAGAGTATACAACAGAAATCGAGGAAGAAAAAGACTGCAAAGCTTGTGAGAGAGACCGCGACTGGCTCTTTACCTATTCACCCGTCGTTCGCTTCATGTCTGAGAAGATCCAGGCCCTCAATGGACGAATAGACCCTTCCAATGTTCACTGCCGTCGCTGTCCCTCCTCTCTGAGGGCTGATGGCTCTGTCAACTGGCAATCTGGTGGTTTTAGCCCCAATCATGGCATCCTCATATGTGCCAACCACATCAAGAACCGAAAGCATCTCGAGGATACGCTTGCACATGAGATGGTGCATGCCTGGGACTATGTTCGATGGAAGAATGTCGACTTTATGGGTCAAAAGGACTTGAAGCACGCCGCATGCACAGAGGTGGGTTAAGGAAACAAGCCAATTTCTTTGCAAACAAGGATGCTAATTCATAATCAAGATCCGAGCTTCAATGCTCAGTGGCGAGTGCAGATGGACAAAAGAGGCCTTTGTTCGAGGCAATTGGAGATTGACGCAGCAATTCCAAAATTGCGTCCGCAGACGAGCCATTGATTCCGTCACGGCCAGATCCACATGCAAGGACGACGTCCAAGCAACCAAGGTTGTCAACCAGGTTTGGGATTCTTGCTTCGCAGACACGCGGCCATTCGATGAGGTTTATCGATGATTGCTAGCAGTCTGCCCTCCATATGAAAATGTGTACGATATCTAAGACGGGCGAGAGGCGCCTTTAATGAAATGTATGATGCCTTTCTGCTGTATACCACAATACTATCAATGATACCCTTGAACACGCTGGAGCAATTCTTGTATTCGTTTTAATGATTGTTGGAATGACGCCACAAAAGAAAATCCCGTACTCCAGCTGATGCAAACGGCCAGGTTCCGTCCTTGATTATTAGAAAATCAGTCAATCAATTGCCGATAAACGCCTTTCAACCGTTATCCATTCATATTACTTGTCGTTATATCATTATTGCCCCTTCTCGCGGTTAGAAGCACGCTCACCCTTGACGCAGTGCTTGATGATCCAGGGGTGTTGCTGAATCTGCTCAAGAGGAATTCGCTTCTCGGGGTCCAACACCAGGAGCTTCATCCATGTCAGTACGGCGATACAGAAATCTTTGGGGCTGCATACCTTCTTGATGAGGTCAGTAGCCTCAGGACTGACCCATGAAGGAATCGACATGTCAGCACGAGCAATCCTTCGTTGAGTCATCACTGGCGTATCCTCGAAGGGCGCTTCACCCACGAGGAACTCATACGTCAGGACGCCCAAACTCCACAGGTCAACCTTCTCGTTGTAAAAGTTGTCAGAGGTACCGGGCTTGATCATCTCAGGAGGGAGGTAGTCAAGAGTACCACACATGGTCTTCCTTCGATTGTTGGGAGCGTGCACACTCCATCCGAAATCCGAGATTTTGATCTCACCATGGATGCCAACCAAGATGTTCTCAGGCTTGATGTCCCGATGGATGACATGCTTTCGATGCAGGTATCGCAATGCCGATGCCATCTGGGCGATGTACTGGGCTGCCTTCCACTCGGGGAACCGGCTCTCTTTTCGGAGGTGTTTGTACAGTTCACCCTTGCCAGCGAATTCGAGAATCAAAAATACTCGCTTGCTATCGTGGAAGTGGCCGTAGAGTTGAAGAATGTTGGGGTGTCTCAGGTTGCTTTGAATCTCGATCTCTCGGCGAACCTGCTTCTCAACGCGACCTGCTTGCAATTCATTCTTGTGGAGGACCTTGAGGGCGCAGATGAAGCCAGTTGTTCTTTCTCGAGCAAGGTACACTCGTCCAAACTTGCCCTTGCCTAGAGGCCGACCAATCTCGAACATGCCGAGGTGGAACTGCTTAGGGACGCTGATTTGCTCTGGCAGTGTGACTGATTTTCGTTCATCTTGAGCTTCATCCGACGTCCTTGAGGAAGATGGAAGTGCTTTTCTTGTAGGAGATGGAGGCGCGTTGTTGACTTTTCGTTGAGCAGCCTGAGATGGCAGCATCACAGCGGCGTTGGTATTGCTGCTTTGCGACTGGAGGGCGACTTTGAAGAGGTTGGGTCGAGAGGCTCCATGTATACTTTGTGATGTGGTAGATGAGACCATAGTCTACCTATGTCAGTGATCAAACCATGATCGAGCGGTCAAAGCAAACACACCTTTGTCTTGCTGTAGAGCTTAGAGCCGTCGCCAAGGGGATCATTCTCATCGTTGACGGACATGCGCTCGAAGCGCGCCTCAATTGTACGGGTAGCCATTATTGAGAGCAAGGGCGGGATGGGCTGTTGATGTTAGTGAAAGACGAACGAAGAGATGAAGAAAGACGATGGAGGTTTGCCTTTTTGAACGGTTCCGATGCGGTCAGTCAGGTCGTTGGCTGGGGTTAGAAACCGGCTAGTATAAACATCTGGTTGCCGAGCAACTGATGCCGGGGGCAGCTAGAAATCTGGGGCGAGCTTGAGATCGGACCACCACAGAAGCTGAAGGTTATTGCGCAATTGCCTTTTTTATGAAATATTCAGATCATGCAGTTACTGAGCTGTATCGAGGCAAGACGTTTGCCAGGCTGGTGATTGCTGGTCATTGGTTTTAAGGACCGACTTCAACACCCCGACAGTGAGATCTCTCTTGCACCCTCACTCAAAATTAATTCCAGGCCGATCATTGCCATTTCGATCATTTGTTCGTTCTTGCATACGTGCAAGAAGTGCCCTACGTGAGGTAGGTAGTCAAGGTTTCTTCAGTCATTGTCTCGCCGGTCATTAATGCAACGACTGAGCTCACGAGTCTGAGGTGTCGATGTATCTATCGACAGATAGAGTCAGTGCTATCTTCGCCTTCCATTCACGCAACATTGAACGAAAATTTAGTTAGACACTCACTTTTTGAGAGATGATAAACGTGAAAAAATCGACCTGTAAGGAGACATCTATGAGTTTCGTCTTGGGGGAATGAGACGACTTATACGGGGTATATCACCAGATACTCAACAAGCAACACAACTTGTTAGCATAATTGGTATCCATTATCAAAGCCACTCGCTTCATCCAGTACCAAGGTGATCGATCATATTAATTGATTTCATTAAAAAAAAAAAACTTCAATGCAAAATTCATTCAACGCCATGATTATCATGATCAAGCCATGTCCCGGCACGTGCTGCGCATTGGGACAAATAGTACCTTACAGAAGGTATTTACTCCGTGAATAGAAATGGTATGTGGACGTGGTGGGGTCAAAGAATTGGATGTCAGTCAAACTTATCCTCCCAAAACTGCTGCATGTTATACACCCACGATAGCAAAACTCCCTCTTTAGGGTCTCTAACCACCAAATTGTCGAATCAGCGCCCAGCAGATGCCAAAGAAACTCACAAAATTCCCCCACCACCCACAGCTATCCATAGGTACCAAACAGAGAGACCCAGTTCGACGTCTCGAGTCTCTGGTCTGACCTAATAGCAGCCATTTTAGGCCACCTACGCTCCATACCTGACGGAATTGACTTTTGTGACTCACGCCCTCCTCTGTCTCTTTAACCTGACGACTTTTACAATCAGGGTGGATGAAGCCAATTCGTCCCGTATCACTATCTCCAGCCTCACTGCCAACAACAGTAAAGAAAAGCTTTTCAACAGCTTCCCCTTTATCAAGGCAACTTTGTCTGTCACGTTCTGGTCCCAGGTTCCGGTTTGCGGCCTGTGCAAAACCACCCCGCACTGTCGTAGACTCCCGCACTTTTGCGACCTCACGACCCCTCAACGCTTTTCAACTGCAAACGTCGCAAAAGCGCAAAAAGGACAAGATGACTTCCGCCGCGACGACTCTTAAGGGCCAGCCCCTCGACAAGGCTGTCCTCGAATCTATCCTCCGACGTCGCATGTTTTACACCCCCTCCTTCGAAATCTACGGCGGTGTTGGTGGTTTGTTCGACTATGGCCCTCCTGGCTGCGCACTGCAGGCCGGTGTCATTGACATCTGGCGCAAGCATTTCATCCTTGAGGAGGATATGCTTGAGGTTGACTGCACTGTTTTGACCCCTCACGAGGTTCTCAAGACCAGTGGCCATGTCGATAAGTTCGCCGACTGGATGTGCAAGGACCCCAAGAACGGCGAGATTCTTCGAGCCGACCACTTTGTCGAGGCCATCCTTGAGGCCCGACTAAACGGTGACAAGGAGGCCCGTGGCCAGAAGGTGGAGGACAAGGAGGAGGACCCCAAGAAGAAGAAGAAAAAGACAAAGACTGAAGCCGTGAAACTCGATGACGCCGTCGTCAAGGAGTATGAGGAGGTTCTCGCCAGAATCGACAACTATGGTGGCCCAGAGCTTGGCGAGCTCATCAAGAAGTACGACCTCAGAAACCCTGCCACTGGTGTCCAGCCCGCGGAGCCTGTCTCCTTCAACCTCATGTTCCAGACCTCCATTGGTCCCAGCAGCAACTACCCTGGCTACCTCCGCCCCGAGACTGCCCAGGGCCAGTTCCTGAACTTTGCCAAGCTCCTCGAGTTCAACCAATCTCAGATGCCTTTCGCTTCTGCCTCTATTGGCAAGTCATACCGTAATGAGATCTCCCCTCGTGCCGGCCTTCTACGAGTGCGTGAGTTCCTTATGGCTGAGATTGAGCATTTCGTCGATCCTGAGGGTGGAAAGAAGCACCACCGATTCCATGAGGTTGAAGATGTCGAGCTTGTTCTCCTTGACCGTGATACACAGCTGAGTGGCAAGACTACGACCAGAACTCTCAAGATCGGTCAGGCTGTCAAGGATGGCCTTGTTGACAACGAGACTCTGGGCTACTTCCTTGCCCGAATCCACTTGTTTTTGGAAAAGATTGGCGTAGATCTGACCAAGCTGCGATTCCGCCAGCACATGGCCAACGAGATGGCTCATTATGCCACCGACTGCTGGGATGCTGAACTCTTCACCAGCTCTGGTTGGATCGAGTGTGTCGGCTGTGCTGACCGAAGTGCCTACGATTTGAGTGTCCACGCCAAAAAGACTGGCGCCCCTCTGGTTGTCCGCGAGCAGCGCGAGACTCCTCTTGTCATTGAGGAGTGGCAAATCGATATCGAGAGGAAGAAGTTTGGTCCCCAGTTCAAGAAGGATGCCAAGACTGTCGAAACTGCTCTCTTGGCTACATCGCAAGAACAGCGAGAAAAGCTGGCCAAGGAGTTGAGCGACAACGGCAGCATCACTCTCGAAGTCGCTGGTGTTGGTGACGGTAAGGTCCAGGTTAACAAGGACTCCATTGCCATCGAGTTCCGCAAGAGGGTTGAGAACACTCGCGAGTTTGTGCCCAATGTTATCGAGCCCTCGTTCGGTATTGGCCGTATTCTCTACTCCTTGATGGAGCACAGCTTCTGGACTCGTGGCACCGAGGGTGGCGACGAAGCCCGTGGTGTAAGAACAAACCCCCCTGAATATGCATGATGAATTGCTAATACTTAAAAGGTTCTATCTTTCCCTCCCACTGTGGCCCCTACCAAGGTTTTGCTTGTTCCCCTCTCCTCCAACGCCCAGTTCAAGCCTCTCCTTAAGCAGCTGTCCCAACGTCTCCGCAGTGCCGGTATCTCCAGCCGTGTGGACGACTCTTCTGCCAGCATTGGTAAGCGATACAGCCGAAACGATGAACTCGGTACTCCTCTCGGCATCACCATCGATTTCCAGACAGTTCAAGACGGTACTGTTACCTTGCGAGATCGTGACAGCACCAACCAAGTCCGAGCGGAGCAGGAGAAGATCATCGATGCTATCAAGTCGCTTGTGAATGGCAGTAAGACTTGGTCTCAGATTGAGAATGAGCTCCCCAAGTTTGAGGGCCAGGAGGTTGAGGTTGCTCAACGATAGAATAGAAAAGTTTAGAAGAAATGTAATATAGATGCCGTAGTGGCTGAGCATTTATCAAAACGGTGAATGTCAAGGCAGGAGATGGAATCTGTCAAGTTGAGTCTACGAATCACAAGACAAGACACTGAAATTGGGTTTCAAGAGGAAAAGGAAAGTTATATTATATCAGCTTCCAAAATTTCAGCTGATTTATGAACCATGCCTTCACCAATAGTTTTGTGGGCAATAAAGCTTAGGATATCGACCCTAAATGATGAAAATACTTAGGTAAATTGCCATAATTTTAGGGGACTCTTTGATGAGTTTATTTTGGCATCCATTGTCAAGCCCTTGTTGGTCAACAGCGGGCCAAAAGACAGTTCGAGGTCTCCTGGATGCACATCATGCCAGTTATCCAGGGTTCAGGTGGAAAGTCAGGCTCCCAGTGATCAGTAAGCGACGTACAATGGCGGGAAGTTCTTGCCCATCTACTTGGGTTCAGTAATTTTACTTCGCACTAAGTCGAAGGGCTCATAATGAGTGTCTTGAGGTAGTGAAACGACTGGTATTTGACAAGGCCGCTGTTGGCTGAGTATTCGAATTCTCCCTTGACTAATTGGAAAGAAGGGAAAGTTAATATAAAAAAAAAAAAAAAAAAAAAAAAAAAAAAATACTACAGCATCCGATCCTGAATTCAAAAATTGGAGAGGCTGAGATTGGGTTGCAATGGCGGACTTTGGTTGCTGAGGAGAAGGATGATAATCTCCAATTTAACTGTGAAGTTGGACAGGGTTCAATAATCAGAAGGGGTTCTACTGGAGCCATGACATGATGTCAATATCGTAATCAAGTTAAGCACCGCAGCCATTGCGACTTGATAACCGACAGTGTTTACTGGGTAGCAAAGACCCGAACAGTCAGATGAGGTTGTTTCATGAGGAGTGTCATTTGGTATGGGCCTGGGCTCTGAGCATCGGCGGCTATTTTGCGCCACGGATAGCGGAAACTTTGTATCGATAGTCTGAAGACATGGTCTTGGCATCCATGACCATCATCATCATACAGTAAGCTTGTGCGACGGGGAGCTTCGGAGATTGGTATATGACACATGATATAGGCCGAGCAGACGGAGTGTTTCGGTCTCATCTTCTAGGTACTATCTAGGAAAGCCACAACTGATTAAAACGTTCCTTCTGCATTTCCTAGACAGGACCATTTTGTGGGATTTTCAGAGTTTCTCAAGGGATCTGACAACATCAGAGATCCAGACGCCAATGGCCACTAGATGAGGAATGGTGGTGCGTGGCAAATGGGCGTTTGAAACGCAACAGGCGACCTTGGCACCAATAACCATGAGACAAGCAAGCCAACAGTATTCAGAACGCTAATAAAGCTTGATAAAGACTGAGATGAGGGGCAATCGTTATGTATCATGAGTTGACCAGGAGTTTTGGTTTTATCAACAATGTGATAAATCTTCCAAGCTGATATCTAGTTGCCGAGATCATTACCTACAGTACTAGATGAGGCAGCTGGAGACTTCACTTTGGCCAACAGCGGCCCGTGCCATGACCGCTGGTACTTGTATTGACTCAGGATTGGGTTGGACTTATGATCAGCACAAAGAAAGGTGGGGCATTATGGGATCTTTTTCAATCCCTTAAGTTTAGGTACGGAGTAGCTCTCAGGAAACTGCAACTGAAGCTAATGTGAGCTGAACTCCTCTGCTTGTGCGCTCGTGTCGCTGTCTTGTAGTCTACCTTAGTTGCTAAGGTAGTTGTCTACCGTAGGCGTCAGTAGAGAAGGCACATGTAGCAGAGATTACATCCAACCCATGAGACTCTCGATCAGAACCTCACCTCATGCACGTTAAAAAGTCCCCCAGGTTCACCATCTTATCCAATGCAAGTAATTGGACCCCATCACCTTCAAGAAGCAACGGGCATGCATTGGCAATCCGGTATCCAGGGGTCAGGTTCCACTAGACGGAAGTCTTAGGTGCCTTACCTG
>NC_030990.1:2376626-2379982 GCF_000149955.1 Fusarium oxysporum f. sp. lycopersici 4287
ACCGATCGACCGCGTTTGAACCTAACGCCCAATGCCAACCTTCCAGGAAGCATGGCCAACATGGCTATTTCCCCCATCCGAAGTACTGCAACCTCGACGTACACCGGCTCAACCATCTCGCTTCCGATCGCCCGCCAACAGTCCAACAATACCGATGGTCTGGGTGGAGTCGCTGTCAAGAAGGAGGGTTGGGCGTCGGTCAAGGAGAGCAAGAATTTTATTCAACCCTGGAAGCAGAAGTACCTAATTCTCCGCAAAGAGTCGCTCGATTTTCACAAGACCGAGGGTGGTAAGGTTTCGTACACACTTTACCTGAGGGATGTAGTCAACGTCGGACGAGTCGAAGCCGCCGGTACCATCTTCGAGATCAAGCGCAAACCAGATGGTTCGTCTAACAGCCCCGGCGACGACGACGGTCAAACCAAAACCCTACAAATCAAGGTAAAGAGTGACGATGACTTATATGAGTGGATCGACTTTATCTACGGCGCTTGCCCAGGCATGGGCGGAGTCAGCAACCCTACTAACTTTTCTCACGCCGTGCATGTTGGTTTTGATCCAAAGACTGGTGAATTCGTCGGTTTGCCACCAGAGTGGTCGAAGCTCCTTAACTCATCAGCCATCACTAAAGAAGATTATGAGCGCAACCCTCAAGCAGTCTTTGAGGTTTTGGACTTTTACACCGATTTAGCCAAAAGGGCTGAGAATCCCAATCAATATCCCAGCTTGACGCCAACTCCTCCTGCCCAGAGCCAGGCCAACAAACAGCTGGGATATGGCAGTGGTGCTTCTGTGGCACCTCCTCGACCTGCGCCGCCAGCCGCTTCTCAGCGCCCAGGTTACAACCCTTCTCCTGTCCAACCCAATCCCAATGCTCCCCGTCGCCCTGCCCGCCCTGATGAGCGCCCTGCTCAGCAGGATCAGCAGCAACAGTACCAGCAGCGCCAGCAGATGCAACAGATGTCCCCTAATTACGTCTCTCAGGATGCCCTGAGAGAGGAGCAGCGTAAGAAGCAGCTGGAGGCTCAGAGACAGCGGGAGCGCGAAATTGAGGAGCAGAACAGACGCGACCTTGAAGCCTACAACGCTTCTCTTCCCAAAACCAAGGTTCCGCTTGCCCAGCAGGAAATTGGTGGTGGTTATAGCTCATCACCTTCTCCCCAGCCCAACCGCTACAATCCAACCCGAGCAGCCCCACCTGCGCCAAAGGCTTCGCAACAGCAGAGCAACCTCCAGGCGCAGCGGCCTGCTCCTTCACCTCCTACCACTTCTCAGCGACCGCCTCTAGCCTCTCAGCCTAGCTCCAGTACTCTAAGGGATCCTACTCAGGCGCAGCGAACTCCTCGCGCCGACAACGCCGCACCTCGTTATGCCAATGGAAATCAGGCTTCGCAGCCTCGACAGCCGCAGCAACAGACTCAAGCATCGCGCTTACCAGCTCCCGTCAAGCCTCTGAATGTTGCACCCAAGCCCAGTCAATCCCAGCAGCAGGCTGATGGCGTTAAGGCCGCCGAAGCTGCTCTAACTGCCAAGCCATCGCCTTCGGAGCGTAAACAGGATGTCAGAATGTCTACTATGTCCGAGAATGAGGTTATGGCCAAGCTTAAGGAAGCCGTTTCGAAGGACGACCCGAACATCTCCTATTCCAAGCAGAAGAAGATCGGACAGGGTGCATCAGGGTCTGTCTACGTTGCTAAGATTAAGGAGACAGCTGTGGGCATTGCCCGCGATATTCTGCGTGCCCAGGGCCCTCGGGCCCAGGTTGCCATCAAACAAATGGATCTCGCTCACCAACCTAGGAAGGAGCTCATCGTGAACGAAATCATGGTTATGAAAGACAGCCGGCACCGCAACATTGTTAACTTCTTGGATGCTTTCCTGCGCAATAACAACGCAGAGCTCTGGGTTGTTATGGAATTCATGGAGGGAGGTGCTCTCACTGACGTGATTGACAACAATCCATCCATCTCCGAGGAGCAAATCTCGACTATTTGCCACGAGGTATGTCCATTGGCTCTTCCACACTGTAATTGCTGACACCCATAGACTTGCCGCGGATTGCAGCACTTGCATTCGCAGAATATTATTCACCGTGATATCAAGAGTGACAATGTTCTACTCGACGCTCGTGGAAACGTGAAAATCAGTAAGCCGATCACCAGTCACATGAACAAGTCCATGATGCTGACATGTCTGCAGCCGATTTTGGTTTCTGCGCCAAGCTTACGGAGACAAAGTCAAAGCGAGCCACCATGGTGGGAACCCCCTATTGGATGGCCCCCGAGGTTGTCAAGCAGAAGGAATACGGTCCCAAGGTCGATATCTGGTCTTTGGGTATTATGGCGATTGAGATGATAGAGTCCGAGCCGCCATATCTTAACGAGGAACCTCTCAAGGCTCTCTACCTAATCGCAACAAATGGAACTCCTCGGCTCAAGAAGCCTGAGAAACTGAGCAAAGAACTGAAGGCATTCTTGTCTGTCTGCCTGTGCGTGGACGTTAAGAGCCGTGCCTCTGCTGATGAGCTCCTGGCTCATGACTTTTTGCGTCACGGTTGCCCATTGGCTAGCTTGGCAGATCTTCTTGCTTTCAAGAAGCACGCCAAATAAGAGGGCGCACACGAGAGATATGTGTGGAGTGGGCGCTCATGTTGCAGCCCGACATTTTGAATGAGGTACAGAAGCAAGGCGATGCATATATTCCCCCACAGATGGTGTTTTTCTCTCTTGGCGTTTACGGGCGAAAGTTCTTTGGCACCTCGCACTTGGCAAAGACGTTGCCTATGTGCGGATGTCTCTACACCTACTTGGCGGCATTTAGCCACATTGTCCAAGAAGTCTCCCTACGCGGTATCGATGATGATGACATGCGATGAAAGCTCGGACAAATACCCAATGTACTAGGAGTCGGGTGACATGAGGGACTGGATGAAACCTTTTTAAAGAAAAGACTGAACATGGGAAGACTATCTGCCCTGGCCATGACACAACAGTGACATTTTGAGCGCAATTGGGAACTATCAGGCGCAGAAGAGTCACTTTGAAAGAGCATAATCAAAGGGCAACGTATATAGAGAAAATATGAAATCGGGTGACAGCAATACATATCCTGGATGTCTGTGAACGAGTTTTCATCTGTTGTAGTTGTTGAATCTGTTCTGTGTACAGAAATCTGAATCTTTCCCGGGAGTGGATGATCTTTACAACATATGGATGGTTATAAACACATCCAGGCCAACTGCTCCCCTTTCGTTTAACATTGTGACTCCCTGACGGTGCCGTGTAATCTTGACTCGAAGAAGATAGTCAACGACTATACCGAGGTTGGACAATTTCTCAAATAGTGCCCGGGGGATT
>NC_030990.1:2380082-2413819 GCF_000149955.1 Fusarium oxysporum f. sp. lycopersici 4287
TTCCCTGAGCTGCCACTTTGCGGGTGTTGTATGTACGGGTAAGTGAGTCGAAAGACAGGGGGTTACAGTAAGGCTTGTTTCATCAAGAGGCTAATAGATCCTCTGACAACAAGGTGCAGAGTCACGATTGGCTCTGCTGTTAACAGGGGGCTGAAAGGGAGATGGAGAGGTGTCATCAGTGCAGCCAATCGGAGTGTGCTTCTGCAATAGCATGAAAATGACAAAAAAAAAAAAAAAGGTAGAACTATGAGAATGTCGAGTAGTGTAGAGTTGAGATAGACGGCGGCTGGCAGATCAAATTGAGAAGGCAATATTTGAGTCGGTGCTGAATGTTACGAGCGAGTTGAGAGCACTTAGTCGTGGAATCTCAAAGCCGAGTGACAAGCAGGAGAGTAACACCCCTTCAAGTATTGGAGAAGCTTTAGTTGCTTGTCGTGAAAGGTTGCAAGGCAGAATAGGGGATACCTACTTTGATACCACATAGGACCCATGTGGTATTGTCAAGTATAGTACAAGTTGGCGGGAGTGACAGGACTGACATACAAACTTACCTAGAGAGAGAGCGAGAGAAATGGCTTGCTTGGCGGCCAGCCCCTTAACCCCCTCACTACTACTTCATTGACTTCTAAGGCGGCAATGGAGGAAACCCATTTCAGCTCTTCCGCGGTATAACTTCGACTAGAGGATGTATTTGGCAGAGTTCCCGATGCACAGTGCCGTAAATGCTCGGATGCTTGCCGACTTCTGGATATGGATATCCATGGAGTATGGATGTGGAGAAACAGAACAAAACATATTTGATAAACAGAACAAAGTAGAGCCGGGGACAGCAGTTGAGAGGCGGATACGGATACAAAGTTGAAGATGTCCTGGCGAGCTAGTTTCAACTTGAAAGCTTCCAGGTCGCTTATTGGTATAAGAGACTCAAACTGAGTCCTTACGAAACATCCATTGAAAGATGCTCTAAAAATGTTCATTGTGGGGGACCATGTTAGAATTTACCAGCAGCTACGTAGTATGGTCCTCACCTGGAGGAGACATAAAAGCTTAGGGCCTCTATCCCAAGTGATAAAAAGACTTGGGTAAGTTTAGCATACACATAGGTAGCTCAATAGATCTTTAGACTACCTAGTAGTTATTTCTGGCACCTTGGTAGAAAGTCGGACGTTTTTGCTGCCCTGTGTCTGCCACTAATATCTGGAAAAGAGATTAGGAATGGTTGCAACTCATGTCTCGGATTGTTTGTTATAGCTCAAAGTCAATGGGTAGTCAACAAACCCGTCAGAAACAAGTAGGAGTGGCATTAGGTTTCGTACCTGAACCCGTCTATGCGGGTAGCCCTCCGGCATCTCGAACCATCAGATCTTGGCTGAATCAATGGGCAGGCTCATCAACCAACAGACACCGCTAGGTATCGAGTGTAAGGGCCTTGGGCAGTGGGTGAGTCACATTCATAGGTAGCAATTGAGTGAACAGCCGCGGAACTGGGCCAAAATCGTTGCAATACCTACTTACATATATGACGAAGCTGGACGCGTATACAGTCCTCGGGCTGACAAGAATGCCACAGCCTGCTTGCAAGAAACTTTGTTAACAATGAACACGTCGAGTTATCCGTTTCTTTGGGGGCGCTTCGCTTGAGCTTCCAGCCCACTAAAAAGCGTCTTCTAAAGCAAAATCTGACGGAACGGTGGCTTCTCCTGCCCCCTCCATCGTTCTTGCCTGGCTAGGGGGTGAAAGAAGACATAGACATCAATTACAAGTGACAGAAATCCTGGACCAGTTTCAGTGCGATAGAGGTGGACTTCAGACTGTTTACTTTTTGTATCCTCATTCCAGGCCTCAAGTCTGTTTGCACCCCGGCTAACAGTTGGCAGGGCAGGGCAAGAGTAGCCTTAGTCAGGTAGGTAGTTTAGCGGGCAAGCCCATGTCCAGCCAGGTACGGGCAGGTACCAGTACAGTGCTCTAAACTCCCGTCCGTAGGTACCTACCTAGGGACAGCACCTTCCAAGGCCCTTCCTTCCCGCTCACCTCCTCGCACATCGCACATCACATATCACACAACCCTCCTTCTTCGACTCCTCCTCCTTCTTCCTTCCTCACCCCCCCGTTTGTGCCCCATTCCCCATAATCGCGCCGCTCGTCTCGTCTGCTTCTCCAGGCCCAGTCAAAAAATCTTCCTTTTTTTTTTGTACTTCTTCAATGAGGCCTGTATATTGATCATATCTTTGTTTGTGCCCTCCTGCCCTCCGCCCGAAATAGTCTCCTTATTACATTACATTCCCTTGTCTTTTTTTGCGCCCTCTCTCAAGCCGCGGGCTCGGACGACGCTGGACGACCTTTGTCCAAATCCACATCCACACCTAAATCCACCTCAATTGCATCTTCGTCCGAGCAGCAGTTTGCTTTGCTTGCCCTAGTCCCCTCGGTCTCTTCAGCTATAGAATAACGACCCTGCTCTCGGCTCAGGCAGGCCTCCTTCCATTCGCACGAGCATCCTTTGTAATACCGGCGGTTCCTGGATTTTCTCTTGTTCGCATCGCGCTCCTTAAATCCAGCCCCCCGTTTCTGTCGAATACGCTCGAACCTCCTCCGACGCTTCCACGTTGTCATCTCCCTCGTCCATCGTTCCGAGGTCGTCGAAAACACAGCTACTAGACTGTTCTCGCCCAGCGACTTTCTACTTTAGGGGTTGTCTTTTTTGCCGTTAGAAACGTCTAAACGTTGATTCCTTCGGCGATTCATCAATTATCGCCGCTGAGAAATAATAATCAACTATCCGGCCCGACACTTGCTTGTGTCACCGTCTCATGAGGTCGGCTAGATAATCGATAATGTCAACTTCTAGATCCGAACATTTGGCTCTCGGCTACGCCTCTCAGTCTGGCAGTCAACCTCGTTCTGGTTCCCCATCCGCCAGCAATTCCCCTATCGATCCCCTTCCGCCTTCTCGTTCTCCATTCGGCTTGTCTGGTGGTCTCAACCCTTCAAGTAAGATGGCGGGCAACTCGCGATCTGGGGCTGGTTCTCCGTCGCACGAACTCCCTGGTTCAAGCCGTCTATTCTCCAAGAGGTTCGTCTGCCCCCAAACCGTGTTTTCTTACCCTTCCCCACCCTGGGATACCGACCTTCCCTAGGTTTCCACCCGATGCTCTTCTCATCCGTTCATGGCGCCGACACTGACTGGTCCCACCCTGTAGAGCCCGCGAGATCCAGGCCCAAGAAGGAGTACCTGGTATGCCGGGAAGCCTTTGGGGCGGCCCCCCTACGAGCGGCAATTCCACGCCACTACGTGAGAATATTCCCGAGTCCCCAACCGATGGTTTCCCGGACTTTGCCCAGCTTCCTACGCCGGATTCAATGCCTCAGACAAGGCGCGCTCGAGCCGGGACGGTGCCATCTCGATTCTCTCCTGGAGGTGCAGGTAACGGCATGATCGGTATTCCTGGCCTAGTTGCCAAGACAAACAGGCCCACGCCAACTCAGAGCCCTTTCAAGTCGCCCTCTCCCAATCCTGATGGACAGGAGAATAGTTCCAGTAGCTCAACCTTGCTCTCTCGACTCCGTGCCGGTTCCATGCCTCAGAGGAGTCAGTTTGCACCAATTCCTGGAACTAGCTCGCCATTCGGTCCCTCTATCTTCAGCAGCTGGAATCCTACAGGTGTGGGACGCGAGCGAGCGTCCACTTTGGCTAGCATTGCCAGTGTCGGCTCTAACGGCCCTAGCTCGCCAGCTCAATCTCAATTCTCAAAAGAAGGAGGTGGGGAGTCCGATGTTCATATGAGAACCTTGGACTATCTTGGCCTTGCAGAGACCCCACAGCCTCCCCGAGCACAGCTCGCTACTCCTTACCTGGCCAATCTCGACTTCACGAAGCAAGCAAGCCGTTTCCGATCTTACTCGGTCAATAACAAGGACAAATATGCCGATGACGAAGACGATTACGACACTGAGATGCCCCTCGACCCCCAGTATGTAGCAGCTCTGCAAGATCAGCTGGCCGCTACCAACGCTGCGATTCATAACCACAATCTCGCTGTTCAGGCTTTTGCCAACCAGGCCAATCGCCCTCGTGCCCGTACCGCTGGCGTCTTGGACACTCCTGGAAGTCGACTTATGAGAACATACATGTCCGGCAACTCCAACCTGTCTAACCCTGTGGCCCCTGCTGAGATTCGACTCCAAGACGAGAAGGATTATGAGGATCTTCCTCAAGCCGTTGCTGGGATCAACCTCGGCAGATCCAACAGCCGTAACGCTGGTCTCCTCAGTGCCGACGAGCAAGGTCTTGAGGGTCCTACCAGCGCACTCTGGCTCGGTAGCATTCCCACTTCCACGACCACTTCCACATTGATTGAGATGTTCAAGTCTCACGGTCCTATCTTGTCAGCTCGTGTCCTCACTCACAAGAATTGCGGGTTCGTCAATTTTGAGAGGGTGGAAAGCGCCATCTCTGCCAAGGCAAGCATGAATAGCAAGGAAATCTTTCCCGGTGCTGGTCCCATACGTATCAACTTCGCCAAGCCTCCATCTGCTTCCAACACTCCCGGTCACGACGGAGTCTTCCCCTCCCCTAGCCCGGACCCATTTGCAAAGGGACAAGATAACGTCCAGGGAACGAACGCCAGTACCCCTGCGGGCGACACTACCCCCGCCATTCCCGCCACAAACGCAACCCCTAAGGCCCCTGCTCTCCGTGATATGACCACTGATATTCTCGATATTGTCAAACAATTTGGCGCGTCCGAAGAGGATAGATTCAGAATCTCTCGTAACCTGCAGTCGGCCATTCAGTTCAACTCGTTTGTTGAGGAAATCCCGCCTATCCGCGAGCCTGCTCACACTCGTGTTCACGATGCACCCAAGCTTCGGGATATCCGCAAGCGAATTGATAACCAGAGCTTGTCTCAGGCTGAAATTGAGAATATCGCTGTGGACATGCTTCCGGAGATTGCCGAACTCTCGTCCGACTATCTTGGTAACACCGTGGTACAGAAGCTTTTTGAGCACTGTTCCGATCAACTCCGCGATGCCATGCTGTCCGAGATTGCGCCTCGCATGGCTGAGATTGGGGTGCACAAAAACGGTACTTGGGCGGCCCAGAAGATCATTGATGTCTGCAAAACCCCTGCGCAGATGTCTTTGATTGTTGAACACATCCGCCCCTACACTATTCCTCTTTTCCTGGACCAATACGGCAACTATGTTCTCCAAGGCTGTCTCAAGTTTGGTGCTCCCTACAATGATTTCATCTTTGAGACTATGCTTGCCCGCATGTGGGAGATTTCACAGGGCCGATACGGTGCTCGTGCCATGAGAGCATGCCTCGAGAGCCACCACTCCACCAAGGACCAACAACGAATGCTCGCTGCTGCCATTGCCCTGAACAGCGTGCAGTTGGCAACCAACGCTAATGGTGCACTACTCTTAACCTGGTTCCTTGACACTTGCACTTTTCCCCAACGTCGTACAGTTCTCTCGCCCCAGCTAGTGCCTTATCTGGTTCATCTCTGCACCCACAAGGTTGCCTATCTCACAGTGCTCAAGGTCATCAACCAGAAGGCAGAGGCGGATGCACGCGATGCCATCCTTCAAGCTTTATTCTTCACGCCTAATGACCAAGTACTTGAAGCCATTCTTAAGGACCACCAATGCGGTGCTACACTGATCTTCAAGGTTCTTACCACGCCCTTCTTCGACGAGTCTATCCGCAATCAGGTTGTTGAAAATGTCAAGAATGTTCTTCTGCGAATCAAAGCCCAGCCCAACCAAGGTTACAAGCGCCTGATGGACGAGGTTGGCCTGTCGACTCGCAGCACCGGTAGCAACCGTGATGCTAGTACACATGCTGAGCAACGCCAACGTCCATCCTCGCGACAGACAAACTCGAATGGCCATCATCCCAACTCTGCGCACTCTAATAAGCCTTTCTATAACCCCATGAACCAATCAACTAACCCTCCCGGGTTTGATATGCCCTATGGCGGCCAGAGAAACGAGCCTGCTGATGGCGGCGTTTCCGCATTCCCTCAGTTCAACCAGAGCATGATGTATAACGCACCCGGAGGCCCAATGCCTGCCAACTTGCAACAAATGCAGTACCAGCAGATGATGAACCGAGGGCCGCCCCCCATGAATTTCAACTACCCTACTATGCAGGCTGGTTATGGTGGCTTCAATGGTCCCAACCCGCCTGTTGACCAGTACCGCCAACAGAACATTCCGAACGGAAGTCCTATCCAGCCGCCTGTTTCACAGATGCCCCAGATGCCCGCTGGCCAGACTCCATTTGCACCCCCAGGATTTGGCATGGGAATGGGCAACTATGGTTATGGTAACATGGGAAGTATGCCCAACATGGGATACATGCAGCAACAGGAGCAGGGTAACCCTCGACGAGGCCGCGTAAGACAACCTCAGTCACGCAATGGGCAACAAAGAAGAGGGGGCTAATCAACTATTTTCAGAGATGATCAAGTAACCGCAGTTCGCGCACCGCTTCGGGTGGCCCACACCATATTCGATGGGCCTTTGGGGTTTGTTCTCGTTTTTCAAAATCATTTCTAGCATGCAGCCATTGGGGAGCTGGAGCGGCGTTTTAGGAATGGCTACGGATGCGCATTTCAAAGACGACCGTGTTTGTCATAGTGACTCGGCTAAGGCTGACGTTTTTGGCCCGTCACTTGGATGTCTTGTCCTCTTGTTTCGATACCTACCTCCCTTCTACTTCTCGCGGAGCTCGTCTCAGGCCGGTCTTGAAAGTTTTGCAACAAGAGATAGAGGAGAGGCAGGGTTACTTCTACGACTGAACGAATCTGGAAAACCTGAAAAACTCTAAAACAGAATAAATCACTACGATTCTTGTTCAAAACGGCAGTTGGGTATAGGTCTGTTGTCACTGTGGAGCCATTGGTGGCTCCGTCTGTGATGAGTCCTTTTTATAGGTCTGGCCCAGCCCGACTTAGCGTTTGATGATAGACACGATGACAGGCTTGGGGATGGACTGTTTGAGGCATTAAGGACGATGCCAGGATTTCATCTTGCAACCCTTGGGTAGGAGTGGCTAACCTTGCAAGCCATGCCTCCTAGAGGTTTGTTGTATATTAAAACTAAAAGATTTGCAAGAGCCTCCTGACGTATCTACGTCTTTGAGCTTTTTACGACTTAGCAATTGATGTTTTTATGGAGTTTCTGTGGTGCACAACTGGGATCGAAGATGTCTAGACTTGCGGTACATCATGACATTGGCATCGGGTGCACCCTGAAAATTTAAGCAGACTTCAGGGACAGACTTTTCTGACATTTTGTACCACATCACGTTTCGTCGGGGGATGGCCAGTCTTGAGATGATGAAGAATCATATATCTCGTCTTCTGTCTCATATCTCTCTCATATTGACAAATACTTCTATCGCACCAGCCTCTGAATCCGTCCCGGGTGGCTGAATCGATCAATGTCGCTTTTTTCTCCTCATCAACTCTCAACTATGATACAAACAAAGAGTAGTTAGCGCAGCGCTGGTTCACCTCGAATCCACCCTGTTGTCTACTAGCTGCTACTAATGTCATGTCCACCATCAACTGGGTAATCAAGGGTGGTTTCGTGCATGTTATAGAAATTGGAAAGAAAGAAACAAAGGGGGGATGAGGTAAGAGCACCGATCAGACGATGCTTGGGCTTTTTGTGATGCTCAGAGGCGGGGTGGTTGTGTGTGTTTTGGTTGCCTTTGGGTTACGGTCCTCTTCAGACGAGATGGAAATAACAAGGCGGAATTGATGGAGACAAAGAGCATCTAGATCGTCTCTATAACCATGGTTCGTGATTCAAATAGCGAAGCCCTCCAAACTCCGGCGATCCTTAATCAAAAGGGTCGCGCGAAAAGAAGACAGCACTGCAGATAGTGGTTGCGTAATGTTACGCTAGGCGCTTGCATAGATACATGCAAAGGTTGAAGAAATCCGTACAAAGGTCCAGTTTGATTCCTCCGATAATGAATTAGGATAGGGAAAAGACTATGGTAAATTCGAACAGAGAACCGATCGTATCGCAATTACTCTTTGTGAATGTCAGGTAGAAACTCAAAAGAGACAGAGAGAGCTGTGGTTGTTCAGTCGAGATCCATAGAGCCTTCAGCGTGGTCAATGGTAGAAGGGGGCGTGGGCTCCGTGACAGGATGTGCCGTAACCTTGTCGAGTGGCTCAGCAATGGCTGAGTCTTGGGGGGAAAGGATGCTCGGTATGACATCCTGGTCTTGCATGGTAGCGGAAATACCAACAGGCTCCGGCTCGCCAAGCAGGTGTCTAATGCGAGCCCCCATGGAATCCATCTGATTTAGAAGGACGCGCAGACTAAGCTTGTCGCTCTCTGTCAAATGACCAATAGATAGATTACTGGCATCTGCCTTAGCCATGAGTGACAAAACACTGGCATCAGTTGTCTCCTGTTGATTGATTGATCGTCAGTAAGGTGACACGTGTGGTGAGGGAATTTCGTTGCAACGACTTACCACAAGGGCCGTTATCAGTTGGTCAACGCCGTCTGACTTGCGCTCTTTGAGACTGGTCAGGGTCAATGCTAACTGCATTTCATCGACAGTCCGCTGTAACTCGGAGCCTGCAAGAGGTCGACTTCGGTCGCTTCCAGTTGTTGGAATATACGACACCCATCTGGACTCATCATGGCGAGGGCCATAGCCAGCATGTTGACGACGTAGCCTGGACGGATATTTAGAAAGTTGCATATGCGAAAACAAGTAATGGACCTACTGCTCAATAAAATCAAGGACAATGCCCTTTGCTGGTAGTTTGTAAGCTCGACCGAACGAGTCAGGATCCGGCCAGCCGGAGTTGTTCGCGGGCTCGGGCTCATCTTCCCAGTCGATTTCAATGTGTCCGTTGTTCTTGGTACCGCGTGAGAGAGCTGGTACGATGGTCTGCGATCCTTTGATCTTGCGAAAACGATGAGCAGGTGCCAATGAGCGGACCTCGGCCATTATTTCCTCTGGATGTAGAGGGCATCGCCAGGTCTTGAGGACAGGCGGGACAGCGAGTGGAGGATCTAAGCAGTCAATGTGCCAGTAGAAGGGACAAATGCTACAAGGAATGATGGCTCGAACATCTGTGGCAGGCTTTTGACAGCCGTGGCAGATCACAGCCTGTCCTTCATCGCGCTGCTTGAAAAAGTCCGGCAACTCTTCGTAGCCATTCTTCCTCCTGAGCCTTTGTCAGCACGTCTAGAATTGAAGTTCCTATTGGGAACATCACTCACTTGGTCGTTTTGATGGTGGTGACTTCTTCATACTCGCCATAGGCACCAGCCTTGACGCCTTCAAAGCGGGTCTGCAATTTCTTAGGGAGGCTGAATGCGCGAGGAATGCTCTTCTCCAGGTTGATGAGGGCAGCGGCAAACACACCCTTGTACGGGGGCATGCGCGATGGGTATCGCTTGTACAAGCACTCATTGCAAAACCACTCGTCGGGAAGATGGTCCGAGGTTATCATGCCCACACATTCAAAGTGGAATGACCGTGGGCATCCATCGCAGCAAACAACATCGCCAGCGGCGCCGCAGGCAGAGCAATCTTCGTCGTTGTCCGACACCTAGAGAAAGGGGGGTAGAGTTAGCCAAAAGCGAGCCATGCTAAATATACTCAATTCAGCCTGTGCAATTCGATACGACACGATGCGCTACGCGTTTCAACACGTCCCTGGCTCTCTCTGGTCACCGGCTCCGGGTTGCTGATTCAACTGCTGGGGGCTGGCTCGGAAAAGCGGATCTTCGGGGGCCACCAGAAATTACCCCGTACAGTAGTGAGTGGTAGGCCATCTTGGCCAAGGCCCGGCAAGACAAGGCCCAAGGTACAGAGTCGCAAAATTGGCCACCATCTGGTGAATTTCCCACCAAAGTCCATGATGTTGGCGACCCAATCTTGGTGGTTAAGTCCAGGGCGCGTGTCGCGAATTTGCACAACATGAACGAATGAGCACAAAACAAAAAATACATACCTGATCTTTGGCTACGCCGTTGGTTGCTAGGACTTCTCCTTGTGGCCGAGGGACACCAGCAGCTGTTCCTCCTCTTTTCTTGACAGGGCTAGAAATCATATATGGTTAGCATGATCCGACCAAAGCAGAATGATGATGAAATGAGGAAGTCACGGCGTAGTCATCCCGGGCAAAACCTTGAGGCTGATGATAAGACAAGCCAAGAGTCAAAGACATGGCATGAATGATCTCTCACGCGCATCCATGAGTCTCATCCAAAGGTGCAAGCAGAGAGCGCGATATGCAGATGATAATAGTCGTGAATTTTGTGATGCACGCCAAGTAGCTGGTAATGGAGATGATGATTGGGATGTAAACTTACGATGACTTGATACGAAGGCCAGTTCTCGGCTTCTTTGGGGGGCGTAGCGTGGGCGTCGCAGCCCGTGATCCTCCGACTGAGCTGTCCTCACGCTGGAAAGACCACGCAACAGGGGACACGGCAGAGTCAATCTCGTCGTGAGGTCTCTTGCTCGCAGACCGCGTGGATCTTGTCGTTCCCGCTGAAGCAGAGCCTGCGGCGGCGATGGATTGACGCGTCTTCCTCGTCGATTTTGCGGGAGTTGTGAAGGGGTCCTCGTCTTCGTCTCCCCCTCGGATAGAACTCTCAGTCGCCGTGACACTGTTGGCAAACTTTTGCGCATCGCGTCTCCGATCCCAGAAGGAGTCGTCGTTATCATGGCCAGCGTCATCAGCCGAGAATGGAGCTGGAGCCAGGGCAGATGATCCCTTGTTCTTTGCTGTCTTTGATTTCGTAGGCAGGTTTGGGAAGATTTGGCCAGCAGAAACCCTTCCTGGCATACTGGCGTCGGCACTCACGCTGATGGTCGCACTTGCGGGTGCATCAGTGGGTTTGAATTTGATGCTGTTGGTGATGTCTGAGGTGGACAGTGTGGGAGCTGGGGGTGATGGCTGCTTAGTAGCAGCAGGCTTGTTGGTCTTGGGCTTGGCCTTGCTACTGGCACCTCCCTTGGAGGCGAGTGATTTGCGGCGGGTGGTGATTGGCCGAGATTTTGGCGCATCACTGGAGTCGGGCCCAACTGGCCCAGGGCGACTGGTGCCAGTGCCTGTTCGACGAACAGGGCTTGGGCTGCCCATTATGGCCTCAGGCGACGAGAGGCTGAGGGCTGATGAGAGAGAAGAATCGCTGGATGCTGAGTCTCGTCTGTTTCGCTTGCGCGAGGGTGTTTGGGGTTGGTTACTTGAAGACATTTTCCGTGGCGTGTTGCGGGTCGAGTGAGGGTGGGCGTGAGTCTGAGTATGGGGATGGGTATTGCTATGATGGGAAGAAGAGTGAGCGCGAGAGTGAGATGTCTTTGCCCTCTTGGTAGCTCGAGCTGGATGTCGATGAGCGTTTTTCACTTGCTCTGCTTCTTCCGAGTCGAGAATATGCACCTCTGACTCGTCTTCAGTCTCGACCTCTACCACTTCGACCACCTCTTCCACCTGATTGTGATGCAGGAGTTTGCCGTACGGCGCGGCCTTGGGTTTGTGAGGAGTGAATCTGCTGTTGGTCGTTGGAGGGATGAAATAGTAGCAGCCTTGGTTGTCCTTCTTGCCCTCTCGCTTCTTCTTCTGCATCTCTCTGGAAAACTTTTGCATCGTAGCCTCATCTGCCGTTTGCGTGAATACCTCCTCGATCATGGCAACGAACCGCGGGTCGCTTGATCTTTCGTCGTAGAGGGTCCGCAGAGCCCACGCGGTCGGATATCGATAGTGCTTTAGGGCTTCGTCCACTGCAGCCTCGACGACCTTGTCCGTGAATTCTTTGTCTTCAGGTTCTACAGGTTCAGCTGCGTGAATCGTCGCCTTTGCTGTGATTGCCCCTGCTGCCTCCAGCTCCTCATCCTCCTCGACCTCCTTGAAAGACTTTGCTAGTTCTGCTGACTTTGCAGTCTTCTTCGGCTCCCTCTCCGACTCTCTGCGCT
Organism: Fusarium oxysporum f. sp. lycopersici 4287; assembly: GCF_000149955.1. Taxonomy (NCBI): domain Eukaryota; kingdom Fungi; phylum Ascomycota; class Sordariomycetes; order Hypocreales; family Nectriaceae; genus Fusarium; species Fusarium oxysporum. Next base: position 2,392,054 of record NC_030990.1, read on the forward strand.
CCTTTGCCTCCTTTACTGTGGGCTTAGTCACGATGGAGCTTCTGCGACCGGCAGAGGAGCGTCGCGACCGTCTTCCCAGAGATGTGCGGCCTGATTGTCGTCTCTTTGGTCGACTCGGATCGTAGTCTTCGTCGTTCTCGTCGTCGGCTGCTGCTGCTGCGTCTTTGAGAATAATAGATACTCTCCGTGGCGGTGTAGGGGGTAGAGCCACAGGTGGAGGGGAAGAGTCTGCCGCTCTCGCCGTAATCGCAATATCCGCCTCCGCATCCGCATCCCCGTCCACGTCCACGTCCACGTCCACGTCAACATCCACCACTGGGTCGCTCGAGCCCATCTGCGCTACATTTTTGGCAGCACCTCCCCCTGAGGGCCGCAATATAATCCTCTTTACTCCTGAATTGGTCTCCGGTCCCGTCTTCTTAGGTTTGGGCAGACTTCCCAGGGGCGCCATGTTCTCGACGACGCCATATCGAACCAACCCATCGTCCTCGAAGCTCGCTTTGCTCTGCACGGTCGGCTCTAGCCAGCGCTGCATGAAAGCCCTTGAACCCTCGGTTGCCCCCTTAGACGCGTCGAGTACTCCATTCCATTTGGTATTCTGTGATTGCGCGGGACTAGAGTAACGAGATCGTGTAGTGCGGGTATTTGACGAGATCATTGTGCCGGCCTTTGGCGTGCCTGACCTGGTGGTGGTGGTGGTGGTGGTCTGTTGTGTGTGTGCCTCTCTCTGCGTGTGCCAGTTGCCGCGGGACGGGCAGCGCACCTCTCTAGGCCAGCTAAAAGGTAGCTCAGTTAGCAGTGTTCTTGAAATAAAATGCACAAAAGTGGGGGGTTCAGATGCTTTAATACTTTTATCTTGGAAAGCAGCATGAATTACTGCAATATTATCGCGTCTTTCAAGGTCGTGAACGCGGGTTGATGATGTTGAAGAGAGAGTGGGTGGGTAGCAGGTTGAGACTCGGCTTTTGCTGTGCTATGGTCAACGCCCTGCCTGCCTCCTCGCCTCGACAGGTCAGTCCTTAAAAAAAAAGACCCAGACCCAGTGTCAGTCAGTGTCAGCGCATACATGCACCGGAGCTGACGGCGCGGGTCGGACAGACAAGGGACCAGGGGGCGGAAGGCGACCCAGGGATAACGGGGAGAAAAGAGTGTTCCTGACCTGTAAAGTCGATTTTTCTTATCTGTTTTCCTTTTCTTTTCTTTCCGTTTCTTTCAGCCTCTTATTCAGTAATTTATATGTGATAGTTCAAGTACAAACCGCGGGTTAGGTTGCTACTTTCGTGAACCGGGAAGGGACTGGGATGGAAGTGGCTCTTCATGCTTCCTGTGTCTAGGTAGATCCTCCACTAAGATACCTTACTTTTCAGTGGCTCCTGTTGCACCGAAGCTTCTAAGCACCCTCCCTGGCTTTACTCATTTACATGTGCTCACCTTCCCGAGTTCGCCTCCTTTCCTACTTTTACTTCATTATCTTTCTTTCTTTTTTTCATCCTTTCCCTTGTTATTAGTCTCTCTACATAGTTCCACACAGAGCTCTGGGTCTTAACCCATGGTAAAATAGCTTGAACTTCCAGGTAATGAAGTTAATAGAGCTCTCCTCCCTCGCACCCAGCAACCAGCCACCCACACTCACTCCCCAATCCATCCACTAGCTCCCGCTCAATATGCTACTGAGTGCAGCTGGAGCCTGATAGCTCATACATTCTCAATCATTTCATGTCGAACTCTTTTTTTTTTTTTGTCCAGCTTGTCTGTATGTTTAATAACACTCGAGAGTAGCGTCAATCATCATGTTGTTTGTATGAATGGATAAATAGGGGCTAGCTTGGCTCACCTCCATATCTGCAGCTAACAGTACGACGGGTATATGATGCCTTATGCCAACAGTAATAGACATCAAATTGGCATGGCACTGTTGGTACTGTGTTTCAACGACGACTCAACCGGGTCATCCCTTATCTGCAAGTCCCAGCACTCAAGGCAGCCACATCACCAATAACTGGACGACTGTCTGACCTCTCCTCTCCGCACTTTGCTGCCATATATCGTCATAAACCATATGCTGTCAGGGGGTCTGCGCCATCAGCGGGCATGACAAAGAGTGGTTCACGCTCACTCAGCACTTTGGGAGTCAGCCCCTGCGCAGAAATATATGTGCGCAGTATCGTGGGTTCTCCCTAATTTGCATTCTCAGTCATATTGCCTCTCGCTAACCATCTTTGTCAGTCTTATCGCTATTGCGCCCAGCCTGCCTTGGTATGCCTCAACGATTCAATCAGTTCGGTTGAACTCTTGCAAACATGCATCACATAGACAGAATTCCATGGTTGATCAGTATCAGGTTGTGTTAGACTTATATATATCTTTCTGGTCATGCCAGACCACCTGACCAACACGGTGTGCTTCGCTTTTCGAGATTCCAATCATGCATATTGACCATCCAGCTGCCCACTCTGTTCGATGGAAGTGTTTTCATCCGCATAGCTCGTCCAACGGTAGAGAAGCTTGTGAGCCTGAATGTTGGGTTTACATCCTGGTTGACTTGATTCTTGTTTGCCTATCCTCGGATTCTTTCATCAATTGTTCAGCAACTCTCCAGCTTGTCCGTCTTATCTTGTCGTTTTCTTTTACTCTTCATCGTCCTCCTTCTTGGCGGTCTTCTTCTTAGGCTTGCTCTTCTTCTTGCCGGTGTTTCTGGCCAGGGGCTGCTCCAGGATCTTGAGAACCTCCTCATCCTCAATCTTCTTGTCGGACTCATACTTCTCGAGGTCCAGAGGACGATAATAGCCACCAAGCTTGGTGATACCGTTCTTGGTAATGGCTGCATGTCGTGTCAGTATCAACTTTCGAACTGGTCAACCTCTCGACGTGCGACTTACCAAGGGTTGTGAGATATCGAGCAACGGGGGAGTTGTCCTTGTCACCAACTAGCTCATATTGGCGGAAGACGTTGCCTCGGACACATTCAACGACACCAGACTTGGCATCACGCTCGTCCTCAAGCTGTCGCAAGCTGAAGGGGAAGATGCCGAACTTCTTCTGGACCTCGTTGAGGATCTTTCGCGAGGTGGGTCGCTTGAGACCGTAGGTCTGGTTGGTGCGGCGGTGGAGGGTAGCACGCTGATCAAGACCCTTCACCTTGCCCGAGCCCAGACTGACACCGGTCTCGACACCCCATACCTCACCAATCTCAGGAACGCCCTCGCCCTTGGTACCCTCGGCGGGGGCAAGGACAATCTTCTTGCTGCCCTCAATCTCGTTGTGGTCGAACAACCAAGAGGTGGTGCTCTCGACGAGGTTAACTTCGTAGGCCTTGGTGACCTTTTCTAGGAGGCTGGTGATCTTGGCCTGTGTAGGGGCCTTCTGGGAGGCAGCCTTGGCCTTCTCCTCCTCGCTGCCCTGGGCGAGGAGACCAGGGGGGATCATCAGTCGCAGGAGAAGCTCGTTGACATAGTAGTTGGCGAGAACCAGGTCAGCGGTGCGACCGGTGATCTTGTCGCCTGCCTTGTCCTCTGGGGTAGCAATCACGGTGTCACAGACAATGGAACCCGAAAGCCATCGATCTGGGCGCCTAGCTGGATCTTGATAGCCTCACCATCCTTGATCTCGGTATTGGCCTCAGCCTCGTCGGAGGTGAGAGGAGTGTAGGGAGTGACGTAGGACGAGGGGGAGACGGTAGTGGGGTGGGAGAAACCTTTTAAGTGGCGTCAGCTTCAACGATATCCATAGACCAAGTTTTGCGTGTGTGACGAACCCTTGTTGATCTTCTTTCCTCGGTAAACCTTGGCAACTTCTTCTTCGATCAACTTGTCACCCTGCTGGCAGATGTCGACGATCTTGGCGCCAGGGACGACGAGCTTGGAGACCTCAGCAAGGACCTTCTCGGAGATCTGAGCGGCGGTCTTGTACTTGGTAAGGGTATCTGGGTTGGCCAGAGAGTAGTCTGTGTGGTTATGTCAGCACAATAGAGCTCAATGCGACGAAATTGATGTGCCCATGCGAGGCCATCGCGGGGTACTGATGACGAGGGCATTCGCAGTAATGTTGTTGTGGTGGCGGGGCAGTGAGGAGCAACGAGGGGCAGCAACAGTCGTATGCCTCCGACGTGACAGCCCAGTGCACGGCAGAGCTACAAAGGAGCTCTGAGATTTTAATGGAAGGGAAGGGATGGGATGGGACAGCTAATTGGGCACTGTAGCGCTTTGTAACGCTTTTTCCGGGGGGGGGGGGGGGACTCACCGGTTTCCTTGGTCTCGGACGACATGATGGGCAATATTTGTTGACTCGTTGTGTTTAAAAAGTTGAAAGAAGAACTGCAAATGCAAATGCCGGGGAAGAGTGGATGGAAGCTTGAGCAAGTCAGATCAGGCTGGGTCAGTCGCACGCGCACACAAGAATCCAGAATCCAATCCAATACGAATAGCGCCCAGTGTGGAATGGGGACTTGGAAGTGGGGTTTGAGCTGGGAGGGTTTCGACAACAGGGTTTGGTTTGGTTTCTATTTGGTGGAGGGGTTCTGATCAATCTCAGGTACGGTGATGGAGGATAGAGCCTGAAGAGGCAGTATTTATTCATTACCTACCTACCATCCACCGGATTTGGCATCAGGTATTTGCCTAGTATATTGTCATGATTTGTTGTGACTCTCCCCGAGGAGTCGTTGCATACATATTGGGCCTCTTGTTGGCCCAGCTCATGCCATTCCTCGATGACTCGACTATAGGATCAGTGAATAAATATCCATGCAGTGTGGGCGTATTTGTGTGCGCAAGCAGCCGCCACATGCTTGCAGACACGGACGGGAGGAATCCTTGATGATCCAAGCCATTGGTAGATCATTGTCTCGACGATATTCACTCGGTAAAAGGATTTTCTAATATGGGAGCTTGGGCATGTGCTGTATTTCTCCACTTGTTTACTTTCTCACGTTATAACCACCTTTTTTGCGACACAATTCGTTTAATTAAAAAGGCAGTCTCGATAATGAGGGGCCATGAGCACATGCTATAAATCATGACTTCATCCAGCCCTGGACTATTTCTATATTGGGCTGTCGGCCACTCCCGTCCGTTGTGAGCCTCTGTCGGCTACCCTAGAGTATCCAGGTCCCGCTCTCAGTAACAATTCACACAACTCTCCCCTGTAAAAATTCTTTCTTGGCACGCACTGTTAGTGCACTGTTAGGAGCGGGATTTTCTACGGGCTACTCGGCCACACAATACTGCGGGGACGCCATCGGCTCCCTAACAGCAGTTTTCAGAGAAGGAATTTTGGAGAGTTCACCTTCTCTGACAACACCTTTGTCGGATCTAATGGCGGCACCTCAGAACCAGAACGCCTTAGATATCGGAGGACGGTGCCCGTGGCATCGGTAGCGACATCCTCCCGATCAACGACGCCGATTGCGATGGGTTTTTCCCCTTTGAAGGCAAGCCGCACCGCCGGCCTCTGATTCCTTCCCAAGGTTTTTCCCTGCCGCCACGACAGTCGACTACGAGCTACAACTTGGTTACTGGAGATTGTGGACTGCGTCAGCAGATGTAGTGATGCGTGAGAGAATTCTGGTCGGTGGAAAAAGCTCGACAGTAGATTGCCCCCGAACCCGCTGACGGGTGACGGGCTTGAGAAATACAGCACCTTTTGTGCCATTGGTATGCTGGATGGTGAAGGAAGCGGGGTTTCCCTGTACCTAGCTAGCTCAGCACGTCTTTTGCTCCAGTAGGAGATCTGGCTTCGTTACAGCCACCCAGACGAAAAATATACAAACAAACAAACAAACAAACAAAAGTAACAATTCACAAATTTAGTTTGCTGCTATATGGCGATTTATTAGATGGAGCACTTATGTATCATGACTTGGATTCGATATATAGACATTTCACATGCAAGCTGTTTGACTTCAGCCGTTATAAGTCATACATCAACATCGACAACACAACCTTAAGCTTGAAAGCTCATCAATGATCTCTTGTGTCAAGGTTCACAATCAGCCAAGAAAATAAATATTATCAATAAACATAAGCCCTTATGATCTACCAAACACCAAGCCTAATCACATAGCTCAGAACAGTAATACGCTGTAATTTGGCATCGTCATTTAATGAAATATTCAGGATCAGTCGTGCTTTGGGACTCCAGACTGCTAACTCTATAGTAACATGAGCTATCCCAAGACATATCAGATATAAAGAAAAACCAGACAGACTACAAGTAATGAGAATAAAGAGCAAGTACTACAAGAAAGCATGCAGAAGACGTCAACTCAACGACGAGCAACTGTCAGGTAGTCACCGAATTACAAGCCACACCTGATAGAGATACAGGTGGCGCAGTCGAGTCTAGATACATCAAGTTGGACGGGAAATTACGCCGACAGAATGTACAACTACATTCAGCCACAGGACGCCCTGACTGATCAAACTCCCGTCCTAGTCGCAGCGTGGCAGAAATCCTCACGTCCCAGCCTGCACCAGCATTGGCAACTGAACTTACCAAATCGTCAAGCCTTGTCGCCTCGCGCTTTTTAACCTTTAGCCTTTCACCCCAACAACGCCGATTCCACCGGCCAAGGACAACACTCAGATAAGACATCAAACTATCCGCCGCGTACTGAACACAAAAAGTTGTAAACTCTCGCTTGTTTCCTTTCCAACGCGGCAGTTCCGCTGCGCCGCGACCCGCGACCGCGATCCGCGCCCCGTTACCGTCTGAACATGGCCGCTCAGCCCTCCGCGTCAACGTCTTCGGCGCCGGCCACGGGCTCGGCTGCCACAGGCGCAGATAAGGATGTGTCCTCCTCAAACTCTCCCAGTAATATTCCAGTGCGCACGAAGGAGTCCTTCGATAAACTCATGGTCGAGCGGTACATCACCCGCGATGCCATCGCCGCCGCGGCGCTCGGCGGTCAGCTCGACCAGACACGCAAGATAATGAGCGACACGCGCGACAAGATCCAAGAATACCGCCAGGTCCGCACCGAGTATCGTCAATGGTTCCCCCCGTCGAGGCTCTACGGAGAGGGCTACAATGGCTTCGCCAATGGATACACAGAGAACCAAGGACCCTCACGAATCATCTATCCCTCCCAGAAGCCCCGACCTGGCCAACGAACGACGCCACCCCTCAAGTACAAGCGCAAGGATATGTTGAAGCAGGCCGAGCAGCACGAGGAGCTGGTCCCGTTGCGTTTAGAGGTTGAGTGGGATAAGATCAAGCTGCGCGATACTTTTACCTGGAATTTGCACGAGAGGCTTCTACAGGTCGAATTGTTCGCCGCGCAACTTGTTGAAGATATGGGTCTAAAGCCCCCCGCGTCTCAACCGGTATACGAGCAGGTCGTGCATCAAATGCGGGAGCAGCTCAATGACTTTTACCCGTTGGTATATTCAGAAGATGATGCGCTTGACCCCGAGCTCCCCTATTCAGCATACAAAAACGACGAGATGCGAATCCTCGTCAAGCTGAATATTACGATTGGCCAGCATACCCTTGTTGACCAGTTCGAATGGGAAATCAATAACCCGTCAAACTCGCCAGAGGACTTTGCTGCCAACATGGCTCGGGATCTGTCCCTATCTGGCGAATTTACAACCGCCATCGCACACTGTATTCGAGAGCAGACACAACTTTTTACCAGAAGTTTGTACAGCGTTGGCCATCCTTTCGATGGCCGACCAGTCGAAGACCCTGATCTCGTCGGCGCATTCCTCCAGACGCCTCTCCCCACTGTCTTCCGACCGCAGCAGCAGGCCAAGGAATACGCACCATATCTCTACGAACTCAGCGAAGCCGATCTGGAGCGGAACGAAACGATATTCTCCCGTGAGCAGCGTCGCCAGAAGAGATCGATCAACAGAAGAGGAGGTCCCCAGCTGCCCGATCTCAGAGAAAGGCAAAGAACCATTCGAACGTTGGTCGTCTCTTCTGTTTTGCCTGGGGCTGCAGCCACCATTGACGAGAGTAGACTCTACAAAAGGGCTGCTGGCCCCAGGGCGAAGCGCGTTGTACGTGATGGAGAGATCTCAGATTCAGATGATAGCGACGATTCAGCTCCTGATTCACCCGCTCCCTCACAAATCACGGGTGGTACTGCTCGAACACGAGGTATGCGCGGTGCTGCATCTGCAGCTCAGCAAAGAATGGCCAACCTCGGCCGGTCTGAAACCCCTGAATCAAGCGCCATCACACATCACCACGAGACCAGGACCTCCCGCCGGTTCAGAGAGGAAACAGAAGAGCCGTCGCATTTGATCGTGACACTCAAGCTCTCCCGCGACAAGCTGAGGCGGTTGATGAACCGCGACTACTCAGACTTGAGGCCGCCATCTCAGACACCAGTGTCCTTCCCACGAGCACCCAGCGCCTCCACTCCCTCAAGATCCATGCCACCGCCACCTTCGACCCCGTCCAGCGCTATGCCTCACGCTTCAGCAACTCCATCCTCGTCCCTTCCGCCAGGTCAACTTGGCCGATTACCGGCCCCTCCGACAGTTCCTGGACAGTCTTCTCACATGCCATCAGTAGGTCACCAAGCCTTTGAATAATACGCACATCGACAGTGGTACTGACTGCAATGCTTCTCCAGCCCCCGGCCCCTGAATGGCTTGTCAATGCCCTCAAGGAATTAGAGAAGACCTATAACCGTGGCGACAGGTTTGAGGCCACGATGAAGTACTCCTATCTGCACCCCGTGACAGAGCTACCTATCCAAGGCCAGCCTCTGCCCGAAGGTGTCAAATATGCCTGGCTGCCGCGTATCCGCTGCCTGGACTGTACAACTAAGCTCTATACACCTGGCCCAGATATGACGGTTAAGAAGTTTGAGACCCATCTCGAATTTTCAGGCCACAAGAATGCTGTTGCTAAGCGCGTGGCGAGGGAGGCCAATCCTTGAGTTTCCGATTTATTATGCGGGCGCTTCTCAAGCAGCATGTGAAACAGAGATTTCGCCACTGTATGTATACCTTACTACCCGGCCTTGTTCTCTTGGGCTGCATCTTGCTCGATGACAAAGGGGCGTTCTTGGTTCTTTTCAAATTTACTTTGCATCGGGATTTTCAGTTTCAAAGACAGAGAGTTAGTGACTGGTGGATTTTCATCATTGTTTTGTACATAAAGCCTCGAGTTCTATGAGCACAGAAGGGAATGACGGGGTCATGAGGAACCGACGAAACGAACAGCTGTCTCTTCCTCCCTCCAGGTTGGTCTATTATTCATTTTGGAGTCTACGGGAGAACTAGGCGCTGTACAGCTGGGCTAGGACAGGGAGTGAAAATCAATATCAGAGCGTTTGCTTACATGTTTTCCATACCTGACATGTACAGGACTGGCCTTTTAGGTACATACAATATGAGTCTGAGGTCGCTCATGACTTGTAAATCGAGATTGAAATGTCATGAAAACGAAATGCTATTGCTAGAGTCCCGTATGAGAGGGTATACGACAAGACAATTACCCACAAACCAAAGACTCCCTTCCCTGTATGATAGAAGCCAAACGGACTCCCCAAATCTCATCGGCTTTGTCACCACTCTTGTACCTATATAAGAGAGAAAGATCAGACCCAATAATAATAGAAGAGGCATGATTTCAAAATATTGGCATCCTGTAATCCCAACCATGGTACTTGGCCCCTTGATTACTCGTCAGCATCAATTTCCATATCGTCTGTGCCCTTGCCCCGTCGTGACCTCGTTGACCTCGTTGGTCGCTTTACCTCTGCAAGAACACTGGCCTTGACAGGTGGCTTAGACGCACCCCTGCTCTTCAGTGCTGGAGCTGCGTTTCTTCCGTTGAATCTGGGTTCTCCAGGCTTATCCGCTTCCGGTTCTGGAGGCTCGTCGTTGTCCGATGCCTTATTACTGTCATCTTCATCGTCTTCCTCTGGGGGAGCATCCGAAAGCTCTGATTCATCGTCGCCTGAACTGGCCTCGCCACCTTCACTATCATTTTCTGGATATTCCCAGTCGGCCACGCCCTCCAGCATCTCCTCCTCGTCTTCTTCGTCTTCTCGCTCTGTATAGACAGACACCTTATGAGCTCTACCACTGCGACGACGTTCTGAAGGCGGTGGTGTGTCTTTGACTGGCTTGGATTTCTTAGGTTTCGGGACCTTTTTGGGCCTGCTATCACGCTTCTCTCGGATGACTGTCTTGATTTGAGTTCTCACCCTCTTTGCTGGAGGATCCTGCTTTTCTCCCGTTGATTTTCGTTTCTATGATCAATCATTAGGAGTAATCTTCATAGCGACTAAGGAGCACAAACCTTCTTGCGATCGGCAGCTTTGAGCAGTTCGTCCAACTTCTCGTCCAGCTCTTCTGGCATATATTGCTTCTGGGCAATCTCATGGGCAACGCTACTCGACGGCAAGCTTTGCACAAGACCGCTTGGCAGGCCGACATTGCCCGAATAAGCCTGGAAAACCCAGTTTTTCCTCTCTTGCCACTTGCGTGTGACTGCCATTGCGATATCAGCCAGCACATATATCCGCTCACTAGCCTCGGGGTTCAGTGCATCGCGCGTTTGCTTGACACGCTCAGCGTACTTGTAGATCAATGAAATGTTCTCTTCTGTTGCACAAGTATTAAGATAAAAGACGAAATAATTGGCGAAATCAGCCAGGTCATCAACGTCAGAGCTGTAGTCAGGATGGTGAGCCAGTAGAGGAATGAAGCGACTAATCATGGCCTCGAGTACGTGAGCCCTGTTTTGAGCAAAGAGTCGGGCTCTGGATCTCAACCAGGTTTCTACCCGGCTTTTGAGTTCTGCTGCTGGCTCGAAAGCAGCCAAGAAGAGCATTGTGTAAAATCTCGCCCGTAATCTTCCTTGAGTGATGTAGCTTTGTAATTTCTCCATGAAATGACGACGAACCTCAAGTTCTGTGTCTTGCACGAGCTCTGCAAGCTTGTTGAAGCTAGCGGGATCAAACTCGTCATCGTACTTTTTGACAGTACATAGTTTCAGGATCAGAAGTCCAGCAAGAAGTCTGAGTCGTTTTTTGTGAGCCAATGGAGTATCCTTGACTTTGCAAAACTCTCCTTCTTGCACCACAAATTCTTTCAGGAGTTTAAAGACCAGTTTCACTCGAGTCAGGGAGTCATCGTCGTCCTGATTCGCGAGCGCTTGATTGACCAGTGTCCTCATGGCAAGACATTTTGCTTGTAGTTCCTCATTCATGTCCTCATCCTCGACCCAGGAAACCTCAGGGTTCTTGTCATTAGTACGGACTTGACGCAGAATTTGCTTGATTGTCAAGTCGTTGATTGTCTCATCAAAGTCTAGAGTGACTGTTGGTGCTAGACGTTCAAGCTGGCTGACTGCAGCCAATCTTGTCAAGAAATTCGGCGAGCCATACTTGAAGTCCTTCATGATTCTTTGCAGAAGAGCGGTGGCGGTAACTTTACTCTTGTCATCGTTCTTAGCAAGCAGAATGTTGACGGCATACTTGGCACTTCTGGCAGGAACCCCACATAAGGCGTAGTCCATAAGAACCTGAATGAACTTCTTGTCATAGGTAATCTCCTGGGGATATCTTTTGGAATAGGACGAGTATGCCTTGAGAATATCCACCACGGCGGGCTCGTTAGGCTGGCTGCCTGACGGTGCTTGGCTGATGATCTCCTTTCTGAGATTGTCCGAATGAGCCTTGAAAAGCGCAGGATTTCGCTGTGATATATCATTCAAGATCTCATGGGCAACTGTAGAGAATCCAGCTTTGTCATTCTTGGAGTAGTCCATGATTGTAGCCAAGTGACTCCGATTATACATCAAAGAGCCGGCCCGGTAAATTAGAGGGATGAGGGTATCCAAACAGCTCGCTGACCCTGGGTTACCTTGGACCTTGGCAATCAACTCCTTGATGGCTCTTCGGACATGTAGATATTCGGTATCGGATGCAATAATAAACTTGAGAAGCTGGTAACAACGGCGATCGTTGAGTTTCGCGAACTTCTGGAGATCGCTACGGACCTTGAGCGGATCCGGGAAAAACGCACCGAACCACTGGAAGGTCTTGCTCAAGGCGGCTTTGACCTTTTCCTCGTTTGCATTGATCACCCCCCCGTTATAGGCTTCACATTGCTGAATGAATACTTCAACTCCCTTGGCAACCTGGGGCTGACGGGCCTGCATAATGAAAAAAGCCCTCTTGGCAGACGCATCCAGTGACTTAAGCAACAGTAGGATCCTCTCTGCGCGAATTTTGTCCTGATCCGCCTGGCTATTGGCCGTCTGCGACTGAGAGGCCGCCTTTGATTTTGCGCCCTTTATGAAGGGATACTTCAAAGGGACCAAACACTCGAACATGACCCGTTCAAGAAGAATGATGAGATCCTCATCGCCGATATACCACACACTGAGGATGCGGGAAGGCACACCACCTAAGCAGGATATGACAGCCTCTTGTCCATCAGCAATCTCCCCAGCACCAACTGACCACAACTTTGCCAGTAGAACCATGGCTTCAACACGTACGGCGGGCTTCTTATCACGAGATCGATCCGCCAAGCTGGCAAATATTGAGCCAGTCTTCTCTACGCCTCCGAGAGCTCCAAGTTTCAGAACGATGTCGCGGAAGTCAAACAGCTCGACTGCTTGTACCGCAGCCAGCCGAACTTTCTCTTCGCTGTCATTGAGCTTTTCGTAGAGTGCCTTGATGAGCTCGTTCTCCTCTTCGCGGCTAAGACCAATGCCCCCTGCAGACGTGGCCAATATATAACCAGCAGCAGAGATCCAAGCCGCACGAATGATGGCGGCCTTGTCATTCTTTCTCCCAACGAAGTTGCGATACGCGGCATGATGTATTTGAGCAAAAGACTGAGGTGAGTAAGGTTTTGTCAAGACGTTCTCGACGGCTGGGGGTGGAGTGTCGTCCAGTAATTTTATGGGAGGATAAGCCGCTGGTTCCAACGAAGGAGGAGGTGGTGGTCCCGCTGCACCAATGCCTGAAACCATGTCGCCAATCGTCTCTGTGGCGATTTGACGAAGATGCACATTGTCGGCTGAAAGCTCAGCATCGAGCTGCGGTACCACGTTGGAAAGAACTGTCGGGGCGGCTCGCCACAGTTCGCGAATGAGTAGATGGGCTTGGCGGAGACTCCTCAGATCTGCCTCTGATGGGCCCAGAGTCCCGTCTTCATCATCAGAATCATCCGCATGTCGCTGCCCATTGGATTTGGTAGCGAAGCCGGAAGCGTTAAGGATAACGTCACTGAAGTATTGACTCACGTAACGTGCCATTTTATCGGAACATCCATTGCATATGTTTTTCGCCATGACATATGCTGGTGGTTCTTCCTTGAGAAGAAGAGTGGATTGATTCCCGTTCTGTCCTTTATGTCGATTTCCACCGGGAGGAGCAGCTCTCAGAAACTGACTGATAATCGCGTCGACAACAGAAGCCGACACACTCTCGGCCTCGTCAATCAACTGCATTAGCATTTCTGTCAGGTGAATCTCAACGTCTTTAGCGACCTGTTCCTCAGATGCTGCCTTAGAACCAGATGCCGATACTCCGTCAAATGTGCTGTTGAAGAGTCGTAACAGTAGATCGTCAGCGTTGGAGATTTGGTGGAGGAGTAAAATACTCTTGACTTCCGTAAGAGATGCCAAAACGTATTTGTGCTGGCTGTCATATGGATTTGTGGGATCGTGCAGAGCCGGCAGGATATCCTTGATGAACAAGGTGAATATCATCTGGAGCATGTTAGCATGGTACAGATATAGATGGAGAATCGTGCCAAACACACTTTGATCTGGTCGTCGGTAAAAGGAGCATCGGGAACGAAGAGTCGAAGAATATCGACTAGGCAGCATGCTGTGTATGCCTTGACACCGCCATCCTTGTGCTGAAGTAGGTTACGGTGTCCCAATTGTTTGGCCACATCTCTGATGGAGTCCAGGTCGGCGGCACCTTGATCGAGATCGGAGAGCTCCTTGGATAATTTGTCGAGTCGTTTTATCAGAGTGCTCGTAGGAATTGGCTTGGCGGGTTTCCAGGAAATTTCTTCGTCGAAAGCCAAGCTGCGTTGCTCGCCCTCCTCCTCATTCTCTGAGTCATGGTCGCGCTCTTCGTGCTGTTCTTCTTCTTGGTCTTGCTCATCTTCCCGCTCAACGACTTCCTCCTCCTCCTCCACTTGGGCAGGCTTCTCGACGCGCCGACGACGCGCCATCATGCGCTATACAAAAACCGCCAATTGAATTCTTCTTTTGAAGGAGCTGGAGGGCCTAGGAGCGAACTCAATAAGAATGCTTCGGCAGACGGTGTGTTGTGACTATTGGAGTTGCTGGGATACGAAATTTGGGGTGCGTAATTGTCCTAACACCGCATCGCATGCGCTTGCTGTAGCAAAGACCTGGCCACTGCAATACCAGCACCGGTGGAGGCAGCGCCAGTATGGTAATTTCAGAGCGATGGAGTTAGGTATCGTAAAGACAGCAAAATCTCGAGGGCGACGATAAATTAAAGGTCAGACACGAAGTGGGAGAGATGTTCTTGTGATAAGCGGAGGCGTGTTCCGTGCGCGCGACGCGACCTTACTTTTGGTTTTGGACGTTAGCCACTCCACTTCCACTTCCACTTCCACTTCGATGGGGGACGGACGTTGGGTGGGTAGGTAGCCAAGCAGCATGAACAGGAGCTTCCTTGACCGAGCTACCTCACGGTAGGAAAGCTAGCACCAGAGAGCCAAGCTAGGTACCTACCTTATACCTAATTGAGTCACTGCCTGAACAGCCTGGGTTGCTGCCCCACCAATAGGATATGCCCTTGATGTTTATGCTTCTACTGAGCTCATGTTTTTGGCTAAGGTACCTTAGCTACTTACATAAAACTCCAACCTCAAGTCTCTTTTTGAATCACAATTGCACGACTATTTAACCCCCTTTCGACAATCTTACACGTCATTTTTGGTTTATGATTGACTGAGACGGGAATTTGGCTCCGATCTGGAACTTTACACCAAGACGTTAATTTGTTCCTCTCATGATCGCCCTATTCATGTCCTTTGCTAGAATGCTCCCTGTCTTGGAGATAGGTATAGGTTAAAGTAACCAACGAAAACCTCCATTGTGAGCTACCACTGTTTTGTCTACTGGTCGTGGCTCCTGATGGGGGATTATGTGGCCCGCGGTGTCTGACAACTAAGCGTCGTTCGAGGAATCGCGAGGGATGCCATATTCAGGCATAGCTTTCTGAATATATGTACCTTTAACTACCTACCTAGGCAGTAATGGAACTCCACGTTGGTTACTGAAGTCAATGTAGATGGTCCAAGGACAGAGACATGCCAAGCTCCCAAGTCAACGGCTCCCAAGTAAGAGTTGAGAAACAGCAACATCACGAGCACTACCTTTTCTGTATTACCTTTTGTCATCACATATTAATCTTCGTATCTTGAAGCTCATCAATTAACCGATAATTCAACTCGACTGGCTCTGCTGGTACGTACATACACGGCATTGGATACAAGTGTTGCGAACACGGTGATACTGGAATCGTTGCAACAGAGCCGTTTATGTACGACCATGGTATGTTTGCTTCATTTCACCGTGAGGCGAATTTGACACACAGAGCCTCCATTTTGAGGTTTCATTCTAGAAAGTTCCCTTGCGGTTTCGGCCTGGAGCAATTCAGGATCGATCTCTGTTGCACAAGTTTGGCCGCATCGTTTGCCGCGTGTCGAATCATTTTGCTACCCTGTAAGTGGCAGCCAACGGGATAATTAACTTGTACTCGCCTATGAAAGGGGATCTCCCGTTGATTGAAGTAGAAGATGGTGTTGCGAGGGTTATCTCCACTGCCTGTAGTGCTTTGGTGGCAAGCTGTTGAGTACAAGTTGAGCCGTTGCCCCTTTAGAAGAAGAATGCGACCTCTCTTCCTTCCCTCCTATTTCATGCCTCTTCTCTCTTTAAAACAGGCTGGTCTTTTTAGTCGCCTTTCCACTGAAAGATCTGTTCAACTCCCGTTTGACACGCGACTAACGAAGGAAACAAGGCAATTGAAATCGCCTGAGTTCAATGTAAGCCAACATTCTCCGTTCTTCAAAATTTGCGATCGCTGCTTCACCTTGAAACTCCATTCTCCTAAGGTAGGTGCTAGTAGACAGGATGTTGAGAGTTATTGCAAGCGTTAAGCCTGCCACTGGCTGCCAGCTGCCAGCTGCCAACCAGCCAGCAGAGCAACATGCAGCCCTGCTCTTTCTTGGTGCCATAATGAATCACTGCCTCTCCTGCTCTGTTTATTGATTTTGCCTTCTCTCGCTGCCATGGAACCTCCTTCCAGCCCTACTTCTTTCCTTGAATCACTCAGCAGGCCGTCCGCTCCTTTCCCTCTCCCACCCTTACTATATCTTCCTCTCCTCATCCCTCGTCTCTACTCTACTCCTCCATCTTCCAAACTTCGTTACTCCAACGTCGTCTAACATAATTTGTCTTTCCAACCAGAAAAGGCCTTATTCTATCCGCTCGACCGGTATGTATATTTTCTTTTCTTTTCTTTTGTTACTTATAGCACTGTCTTCCACTTGGTCTCGGGCATCAGGCGCTGCATCGCTCTCATCACGAATTGCGCCCGTGTCTTTTTACTTACCCGGCGAATAATTTGCTGATCACACTAGCAGTCACTTTGATTATCCAGTATTACTCACTATCAATTTTGATCCAAGTACGTCCACAGCTGTTTTCCAGTACTCTCCAAGGCTGATTCCATCTCCAGTGGCGGACTTGATGGATTCCGAGAAGGGTGAGGGCCAAATTCCTCGAATGTCCGGGGATAGCAAGAAGAAGAGATCTCCATTCTTCGTCAAGCTGCTTGTTGCTTTTGTGATTATCATATGTGCAATTCCCGTCATGTTTGGCATGGGTGTTGTTGGCGCAGTCTACGGTATGTTTTTGGAACTCGTTGTTGCCACGGCTTGTGACAAACTAACCAGGTAACAGCCAACTTGAAGTTCTTCCACGATCAGGAGCGCGGCACTGTCGATTTTCTTTCAAGTGATCAGGTGCACAACGTTGCTCGCCATCTCGAGAGCACCGGTGCTTCATACCCAATCTCGTATGTCCCCGACTCCCAGGTACTTTTATGATGCCCAAGAAGCCACTGACCCCTAGAGACAGGACTAAGACGGCTCTATCTACAATCTATGGCGTCAGTTACACCTCGAATGCTGATGTGGTCACCGAGGTTGCAACCGTTACTGGAACCCGCTATGTCACTGTGCCTGGTGAAGCCCTGTCTGTTTCTGTCACCACACGGGAGAGCACTACCGAATACTGTGAGGTTCAGGTCGTTACCATGACCGAGAGCTACACGGTCACTGTACCTAACGACATAGCCTCCCAGGACTCCTCAGGTGATGCTGTTGGAGCCACCGTGACCGGCAACCCACAGACTGTGACCGAGAACGAAACTGATTTCTCTCTCACCAGTGGTCCGTCTGATGCCATCGTCACCGGCAACCCACAGACTGTGACCGAGAACGAAACTGATTTCTCTCTCACCAGTGGTCCATCTGATGCCATCGTCACTGGTAACCCACAGACTGTGACTGAGAGCAAGACCGATTTTTCTCTCACTGTTGGTTCGTCCGATGCCCTCACCACCGCCAGCCCTGAGACCATCACGAAAACTTTCGAGGTGTCCTCGCCCCTCCCTAAACCGCACACAACTATTACCATTCAAAGTCTCTATCCTCCTCGGGAAGGTCTGAGCACTGTCACCCAGTACACCACTGTTGAGAAGACCATCACTCCCGACTCATTCATCACTGTCACTTTGACTAGCAAATGCCCAGAATGTTCACCCATCGTGTCAGTTTCTCCTTCCAGTAGCTCCACAACGACTGTTTACGAAACTGCTGGTGTGCCCCCGACCTCTACAACAACTATCATGGTTCCGCCTCCTGCTTACCCACCTTACCCAACCGCCAACAATACCTTACTGCCGGGTCTATCCGGTAGCGTTACTGTTGTGCCTACTGTACCTACTCCGACTCCTGTTGTCGTCTCAGGAGGCACCAAGAAGCCCGAGCCTCGTGGGTGGGGTGGTACCAGCGGGACCACCAATCTTAGCTGCACCGTTATGCTGGTGGCCATTATCATGTTTGCACTCTGAGCTTGGACGGAGTAATCGGCGCATATGCTGCCCTTTTGAGAAAACTTGATCAAGGAAAGGAATGGCAAGAAAGCACTCGCAAGACGTGCAAGGACCACGTTAGGAGAATTGGAGTTTCAGCGGCCAGAACTGGCATTGGACTTGGTATCCAAACTGGAAATGGAATTGAGATGATCTGTAAATCCGCTCTTGGCTTGCGCTATGCTGCGTACCTAGGTAATGAATAAGGGGACGCCGGGAGCTAGGTATAGATAAAAAAGTTCAATATCGCAGCATGGGTACTTTTAATTTCGGCGCCGAATTCTTGATGTTGCTTTGAGGTTTGTCAATATCTCCTAATTTCATATAGGCTATGAATGTATTTATGAAGGTGTGTCTGTTCAAATCAAACTTGCGAGATGCTATGTGGTGCAGTGGTGAAATATGAGAATCTCCTATCCATAATCCTTTCCCAACGCCTTGCCCTATCGATACAGAACCAATATTCCCGGACGCCGTGTTTGCCTGTCGATTAATCTATCTTGCAGGGCCCCTACTCGCCCGAGCCTTCCAGGCATTCTTGATTTCCCCAGCTGCTCTGTACAGGTCCTTTTCCGAAACCCGGTCCTCGATGCTTTGAAGCACACTCTTAGTTGTGCTGATGTGGTTGGCCTCGTTCTTGTCATCACGGAAGCGCACAATGCGCCACCGACCTTGCTCATCGATGTTACATTCAACCACTCGCCAGTTAAGCGGATCGTTTAGCGACTTGAGAGTCTCCCACTCCTCCTCGGAGATGAACACGCTGTTGAAATACTCGTACTTTTCGGGGCCGCTACCCCCTGCGTAGACGTACAAGTCAGCCTTGGGGACGCTGTCATAATCAATGAATGGCTCAGTGATGCCTTCGCGACGCTCCTCGTCGTTGGGCTCAACTTCCACAAAGTCCAGGGACAGGCGGCAGTCTACAGTGTTCTCCTCTGGCGGCTTCCATTTCAAGATGTGGTTGTCAGTGCCGTGTTTGTAAGCAGTGGTGCGACAGGTGAAGATCAGACCGTCGTTGCCGTGCTTTAGCTTGGGGAGGATATCTCTGAACATCATATCAATGGCGTAGGCAAATTGGGGTTTCTTCATCTCCACGTAGAAGGGCTGGAACTCTAGTTCCTGAGGATATTCCTGATAAAGCTTCTTGTAGGGGCGGTAGAATCGTTGGTCGAAATATGCGAGCCGCTTGTCGAGTGTTCGTTCCATGAGCAGGGCACCATCCAGCACCAGACAGTCAAATACCAGAAACATGGGGACGCGCTTCCCGTCGGAGCCTGTGTCCCAAACCAGTTCACCGTCGATCAGCGTGTTCGTGTGGAATGCTTCTGGGGAGTTCTCGAGAGGAAAGTGCAGGCTCCTGTTCGTGATGAACCAAAAGTCGTTTTTGCGATCGATTAGGTAGTGAGCCTCGTTTCCATTCTCGTCTGTTGTCGAATAGAGGAGATATCTGATACCGTCGGACTTTTCAACTACGTAGTAACTACAAGATCACCGTTAGCTGTAGGTTCTAGGTCGCGAGATAGCGTTCCATGTCAATCTTACTCGTGCTGAGCGAGCTCCTCGAGATGCTGACGGGCGAAGCTTACGGGCTGCGCACCGGGAAAGCCAGTAGCAGACCTGTTGAGAAGGTTCGCGACCTCCTTGCGCATTTCGTGGAGTAGTTGTCCTTGAGCCTTGATGCCCGGCTCCGCGATGGAGGCGATGGGCCCATCTTGTTGGGCCATCGCGATGACTGTGGTGAGGATGCGCTGGGTGAGGTTTGATTGTTGTTGCGACAATGAAGCTACTGTCCTTTATAATAAATGCTTATCGATAAGGAACACTTACAGAACCGCATACTATGCTCCCAAGCTCCAATTGAGGTACGGCATGGAGCTTACTTTTTGGGAGACAGGAGCGCTTTGAGAGTATTTGAGATTTTTTTTTTTAAAAAAAGAAAATAGGAATTTTTCTTTTTTGCTCTTTTCTGTCATGTAGTATTCTTGTGAGAGGAATGGAGATTTAACCTGGTATATAACAAGTCGAGGTAGGCAGCCATTCAGGCTGGACCTAGATTTCATAAAATCACTTTTTTTCTTCAGAGACGACTTGCAATGTTTATTTGTAAGGTCTGCATTCCTGTGACACTTACACGGTCTTCAGTGTCAGACTTCTGTCCTTCCTGGCGAGACCAATAATTCATCGTCAACAAGTCTACACCAAATTCGCAGAATTGCGCAACTTCACGATAAATTATAATATAAGTGTCAGTGCAGAGATCACAGCAGAGAAGAAGTCAATGAATTATATGGGAATATTATTCCTCTCCTCTTATCATCTACGGCTTTCGAACCATCCCATCAGGCACACAAAACAACAGAGTACAACATGTTTAGGACTCGTCAATCTTCTCTACCTCTGCTCGAGCTTCCTCCCATTGTTGCTTACTTTTCTTGGCCCACTCGATCTGACTCTGAGCATAAGCGAGCTGGTGGACGTTAGCGCTTCGAAGATTAGTCAAGACTGAGCTCATAAACTCACCATGTAGCGTCGCAAGTCGTCCTCCTTGTCCTTTTGGAATCGCTTCATATCCTTTAGAACACTCGTGCTGGCTTCTTTGACATCGCGCTCCGAGACAACTTGAGCTTGTTCTAACTGACCGATGCTCTCTCTCGTCTTTCCGATCAAATCGCGGCGTGTTCTCTCTGGATCGACGTCAACGACCCCTTGTACTGCATGTCGGATGGGTCCAAAAATCTTGTTCGTTATCGAGTTCCCACTGGGCATCTTCTTATGAGACGGCGCACTGGTACCCCTTTCGGGTAACCCCTGACTGGCTGAAGGTGTGTGCGAGGAAAATTCCCCGTGGGTCCCAGGAAAGTCAGAGTCGATGGACTCGGTGTCGTCCTGGCCACCATCACGCCGTTGATGAGAGGACGGCTCCTTAAGGCTCGTCGATCGCTTTGGCGGTGGTGATATTTGCTGACTGCTGGAGAGGTAATTCTCAATTCTTCGAGCCTCGGCCTCACTCTGCTCTAGTTGGTCGAGCAGCGCTCGCTTCTTGTTCAGCTCTTCGCTAGTCAAGTCTTGCTGCACACGCTTGAGCACACGATACTTTAGTACACTTCGAACAACACCCGCAAATTGCGCATGCTCACGCATGGGTTCGGCAAAGCTAGCACCCAGAGAGCCTGAGAGCTCCTCTGTGGCGATATATGATAGATCAGCTGCCTGGCCTATTCGCTCAATGGCCGGTCCGAGTGACGGCGCCTGCTCTGAAACCGCAAAGGCGTTGTAGACGGATCCTAGCTCACAAAGATCGGCCGCCAATGAGGAGAGATGACTGAGAGTTCGTCTGTTCACCTTTTCCATTGGGCCAGTAAGAAGCTGTTCGAGTTCCTTGATCGAAGACTCGTATGAGATGAAATAAGGGTCCAGCTCCTGTTCACCCAGATTGTGACCCTCAGGTGGAAACCGGCCAAAGGCGTGAGGCCCTGCTTGTATGTGGCCTGAGCTATTGTCGTGATTGGTACCAGCCACCGTCTTGAGCTTTGCCGATGCTGCCGGGATTGCAAGTAGCTGTGCGCGGGAGTTGGATTTGCGGGTCCAGCGAGGCGCTTTCAAGATCGACTTGGGAATTGACGACACGGGATG
>NC_030990.1:2414081-2419161 GCF_000149955.1 Fusarium oxysporum f. sp. lycopersici 4287
GTCCATTCGGCGGCAGCGATTTAAAAAGACTGCCAACATGCGCTTTCGGAGATCAATGATTTGCTGGTCCTGCTTCGCATTCGTAGGGTTCGCGGCATAATCAGCCATCGTGTGCTTCTCAGGGATGGGAGGAACAATTAAGGTAGGGTGAAGGCGAGTAAGGGCATCGCGCAGAGAAGCGAACTCTGAATATCGGCGGCGCACTTCAAGATCCTGTCACGTAGTCGTCAGTGAAATACCTCGGAGGACTAGCAGTAGATGGACGTACGCCAGTTTTAATAGTGTACACGATATATCTGCCGCCGCTCTCTAGACTCTTGCCAGCATCCGTGATGAGGATAGATAATTTGGGGTTCTCGTAGAGGATCTGCTCGATGCGACTGTCGTAACCACCGGGCTTGCGCTTGGGGCCGGTATCTTGCGCCGAGTCTCCATCGTCGTTACCACCGCCGTGGCCAAACTGGCCATGCTCATCATCGCTACCAGAGGTTGGTGTTTGAGGTGGCTCGAACGATTGATCTGAGAGAAAATCGTAAGTATCATTGATTTCTTCCTCGTCCTCTGACAGAATTGAATCAACCATCTCAGCAACGATTAGGGGGTGACCCTGGGAATGCTGTCTAGTGAAATGGTATGGGTAATCGACGTACAATTACGAGTTGACGGGGACGTCGGGTTGACAGACGATGACTGTGAGTCCCGCCTGTCAAAGCTGGTGCCGTACGGGTTATTGTCCTCGTCATTCCACATTCTGACGACTTGTCGAGGGCAATCGCGACAGGTGTTGCGGAAAGAGGTATTCAATACAACCCAAGGTGGTCTATTTCGCGCGTTTAAGCCGGGAGCCTGGACAGGAGCTGGTAGGCTGCGGGTGAAGGACGAGAGCTTCAAGCGCAAGGTAGATCGTAGCTAGCGGGGGAGGGGCAAGCATGGGTCGATTGAAGCGATACAATACGATGGTTCATGCGCTGAAGCTGACTACATCCAGGCCTATTGTTCCTGGTCGTGGAGTAGAAATAAGCAGAGTATGAGAAGAAGCCCAGGTGAAGATGGGATGTCGCGGTCGGCGGTGGAAGTAAGGTTAGTACCTAGGCAAGGTAATGAAGGGAATAGGATGACGTTGAATGGGGCTGGGCCGAGTTGGCTATGGCTGAAGTTGGCCTAGGTCATCAATTCCTCTGTGCCGTAAGTGCCTAGGGTAGGCTGCTATATTACCCAATGTTAGTAAGTGACAAGGGGCGTGAGAGGACGAGTCTCGAGCTTTGATTTACGTAGTGGAACCTTTCCATGGCCCATCGCATTGGGATTGGATGCCTTCACCCGAGTCAAATGGATATTGACATGAACTCCATCAGTCAACGTTGAGTAAATAAGTGTTTTATGTAACTAAAGATCAATTTTCTACTCTGATTTTCTATTGGACACGTCACGCTCAAAGGTGATAAAATGCTATCTCATGCTCGTGTCTTTCGCGTGAGCGCACCCTTGATTTTTTCTCCCAAGTCACTCCGCATTGAATATCTAAGGTAAGTATCTTTGTCACGAGAACATAACCTCATGCCTCTATCCAACAGAGCCTTCTTATGAGGCACCTCCGCGACCACCAACTCCCCACTGTGCTTGCGCCTCGGCGATCGAGGTGTCAATCTCGGGCAGCTTACGTCCTCTACCCGTGGGTGCGGCCATGAACTTGATCTCAACAAGGTACCGAAGATACCTACCGATATCCTCACGGGAAATGCCGTCTCCTGCGCTATCGTCAATATCTATCCAGCGGTCTGCATCATCCCTAAGAACAGCCATAGCGTTCCTATTATCTAGCTTAGGAGCATGAGTAGTGCTTGGGAGATTTGCAGTAGCTATATGGAATAGCGGCATCTATGCGTTTTGCTCCTGATCCTTCTCCACGGCTCCGGCTGAGATAAACTCCTCCAGCTGCGACTTCTAGATGTCGTAGTTAACCTTGGGGACTTTATAACCGTAGTAGCTTAGTGCAGAGAGGAGCTTGTTCATCCGCAGACGGGGGTGAGCAGTAACGTGCACCACGTTCATGCCAGGGAGAGGGTTTAGCGTCGAAGCGACAACAACGCATGCGACGTGATTGACAGGGATAGCATCGATTGAGTTGATGATGCGAGGACGAGCACTAAGCTGGCAACAGCCTTTTAAGAGGCGTACGATCCAATCGCCGGTGTTCGAGACACCGCTGTTGCGACTGCCAAGGATGTAGCCTGGTCGGACGATTGCGCCGCAGAGACCACGGCGGCCGGCCTCGCGAACGAGTTGCTCAGACACCCACTTGGTTTGCCCGTAGCCGGTGCCGAGACCGGTGCGGTTGGGGAGCAAGTCATCGTACTCAAGGACGGCGCCTCGGCCCGTAGCGGCCTGGGCGCCGGACAGGTTGATATAGTAGTCGGTATCGAGGGTCGAAGTTGAGGAAACGAATGAGAAGAGCTTGGGCTTGCCCTCATTACAGAGCTTCATAGCGTCGATAGTAGAGAGAACATTCGGCCCCATCATCTGTTCGTAACGAGCGATCCAGTGGACGTACGCAGCGTTGTGGATAAACGCATCAGCTGTATCAGCAACATGTTTCCAGCTAGCGTCGTCAAGGCCAAGACGAGGCTTAGAGAGATCACCAATAACGCAGGAGATCCTCTCAGCCTAAGAGTCTTGCCAGAGACCGTAGCCTTTAAGGGACCTTACAAGACGCTCCTTTGCGAACTTGAGGTCCTTGGCTCCCCGGATACAAGCGATAAGCTTAGTGTTCTTCCTGTCCAATATATCCTTGGCTAGGTATGCGCCGAGAAAGCCAGTAGCCCCGGTAAGAAAGAAAGTGGCGCCGCTAGAGGGGCTCAGAACATCGGGATCCGCGCTTTGTTACTTCGCGTCTAGAGTATTGGTAAGCTCATCGAGGGAGTCAGAGTAAACAGTATCGTTAGAACGGTCGACTGTGACAGCCTGGCCGCTGCGAAGACTGTCGACTGCGCTGCCCAGGCCGCGAAGAGTGGGATTTGCATAGAGAACACCGATGGTGACATCGACACGCAGTTCCTTGCGAAGGTTAAGTAACAGTTGCTGGGCAAGAAGACTGTGACCACCGCAGTCGAAGAAACTTGAGTCCGGCCTTGAAATCGAGGATCAGTATTTAAATGGTAGATAAGTGAACTACCAGTAGAACCATACCTGACCATCTTGGCGTTCAAACCCGGGATTAGAGTTGACCATTGTGTCGCAATAGTCTTCTCAGTCTCAGAGAAGGTTTCCCCAGCTCTTCAGATCCTCTTCCGAGGCATCCTCTGTCATAAGAGAGGCATCGGGGAAAGGAAGATTAGGAGAGTCAACCATTCCGTTCGGGTTAAGAGGCAGCTTCTGCAACACAATGTAGATCGAAGGAACGGAGTGCGCTGGCAAACGAGACTTGAGGTGGTCTCGCACCTCTGCTTGGATACGGCGGAACCTCTTGAGGTAGACAGTACAGGGTCCTATTTCTACACCCTCTTCGTCGATATTCTGGAGGTCCTGAGCCTCAAGCTAACGCTTCCATTCAGCGATCTCAGGCACGATGTAGCTGACAAGTGTCGGCTCCTCATTGCGATCTCTTCGAACCAGTGTCTTGCAGTCTCAGATCAGAGGACTGCCACCAAGGTTCGCATCAATCTCGTTGATTTCAATGCGGAATCCACGGATCTGTCAGAGTCAGCTTTGTGAAAACGCACAATGGAACAAATCGTTATCCACCTTAACTTGTGAGCCCATACGGCCTAGGACACGCACAGCCCCGTCTGGTCGATATTCTCCAAGGTCACCTGTGACGTAAAATCTGTCTCGCGGCCCCTTGTAGTACTTGCGCCAAGGTTCGCCCTGATCGTTGGCCTTGTCTGCCTCCATCCACTTCTTGTTATCAACGAACCAGTTATCGGTGAACTTCTCCTTGTTCTTCTCGGGATCATTAAGATACTTCGGCAAGACCAGCAGCGCGGATATAGATCTCTCCAACCACACCGATCGGACTGATCTTGGTGTGATCTTCTCGATCCACAACCAATACCTGGACACCCTTCATGCCCCAGCCAGCGGGAATAGAGTCGCCGAGTGAGTCCAGGGCTGTAGGGTCCTCCTGGGCGGAAGGGACCTCAAAGTAGGATACAGCGCGAGAAGTTTCTGTGGTTCCGTACATGTTGATGATGGTGCAGGCGGGACTTAGCTGACGAAGACTCCTACAGTCGCGAGTAGTGAGGACGTCACCAAAGAAGAAGACCTGGCGCAGGCTAGGAAACTGCGCTGTGGCGCCACCAACCAGAATCTGTCCCATGGCAGGCGTAAGGTGAGTTGTCGTTGGTGACCACTTTCTCATCCATTCACTCAACCTTACGTGCTGGATATCCTCCTTGGTGGGCAGGATTAGGCTTGCGCCCAAGGCCAGGGGCGTCATGATGTCTGGGGCCAAAGTTAGTCACAGCTGTTGAACACGTAGTAAATGAATCCGCACCTCGCTGGATTGGGTCATGGGAAATTCCGGAAAGACAGGCGAATACGCTTTCTGATGAGAGGCCGAACCTCTCAGCCATCCACGGGAAATACTTTGCTAGGCTGTAATGACGGCCAAGCACGCCCCTATTAAACGTTAGTAAAAGTTCAAGCTCTTAGCAAGGTGGAAGAAAAAGAAAGGAAAAGCTCGTACTTGGGCAGTCCTTGCGTTCCGCTCGTAAATGACAGCGTACAGTTAGAGTCAGGTCCAATGAGCATATCAGGAGGTGTTGAGGTCCTCTCCTTAACGTTGGCAAAGATATCAGCACTGTCTTCGCCCACAGTCAACTCGCCATCGTCGGTGAAGCGGAGGTCTGGGGTCTTAATCTTAATAGAAAGTTCATCATCAATGCACTTTTGGACGAGAGGAGCCAGAGGGCTGTATCAAGACGTTAACCAATGGAGCTCTTGGGTATGAAGAGTTGGGGATGGCCCTACCCACTCTCCTCTGTAGCCTTGCGAATGGAGATCAGCGCCGTAGGCTTGGTAAACTTGAGATAGACTGGTATGGTACGCTAGTTAATGCTGGATCAAGTTCTCGTCGCGGGCC
>NC_030990.1:2419391-2452137 GCF_000149955.1 Fusarium oxysporum f. sp. lycopersici 4287
GTATGCACAGACCAATTCGGCTGAGCGGTGCGCAAAGATCATGACTACGTCTCCATTCTGGATGCCAGAATCGCGTAAATAATTTGCGATGTTGTTACTTGCTTCATCAATTTGGCGGTAGGTATAGGTTCTTCTTGGCGCCCTGTATGCGTTATAGCAACTGATGTAATTACGACCATGTTTCAATGCAAGGGGATATCCATCACCCACTTCGAGGTCACAGTCTCTGTCACACAAAGCCTGTCGGGGTGAGCTACGGCATTCTTGTGGAATATCTCATGAATGCCTCCAATGTAGCCTCCCCAGCCGAGATCTTCAGTAGGGTCAGCGACATCATGCCGGCTGAACTTATACACAATGTAGGAAGAATTCCTGGCAGCTACAGCCAATGAATGATGCGAAGAGATTGAGCGGCTAAGGGCGTTGGTGAATTCAAACTCTCGATACGTGATCCCCAGATGTAATAGAGCGACGGTCTGAGACCATTTAAGAATGAATGCATATGGCTTGTGGCTCTCAATGCGTCACACAGGAAATTTCTATGGAGATCCGAGAGCGGGGTGCTAGTATAGGGTAGTCAAGACGATGTGCATCGGGTCACGTGACCTTATGGCGCATCTTTTCAAGTCAATTCATATACAAATAGTGATTTCTATCATGATGACAAACAGACTTAGGTAATTCTACTGCAAGTCTACTAAATCTTGAGACTAGTTTCCTTTGACTCCTTGTTTTACTGGAGACCTGGCCAACAGCATAGGAAATGGAAAGTGGAAAGTTGGTTGCCTATGACCCGGAGCCTGGCTGTTGCGGAAACCCATGGTTGTTGACCGTTACATTGACTCAAATATACATCAACAATCTTGTTACTGATGACCTAGTTACTGTACATGGGTTACCAGCACAATGCTGCGAAGAGATCTAGGCTCTCCTTACTAAATCCCACAGTTCAATACCTCGCAGTTCTACTCTTTTAAACAATCCAAACCAAATGCTATAGACTCACAAGCCACATGTTGTGCTCAAGTCTCAAGCACATGGCTAGTAGATGCCGCCCC
Organism: Fusarium oxysporum f. sp. lycopersici 4287; assembly: GCF_000149955.1. Taxonomy (NCBI): domain Eukaryota; kingdom Fungi; phylum Ascomycota; class Sordariomycetes; order Hypocreales; family Nectriaceae; genus Fusarium; species Fusarium oxysporum. The sequence goes on from NC_030990.1 coordinate 2,420,450, forward strand.
CTTGATGAGTGGGCTGAGGTGTTGACGGGCCAGTAATGCCTCCGGTCATGTAGTTTGCATTAGTATGTCTAAGTCAATAAATCAGTATCAATCAAAGCCAAGAATGCGAACCCATGAACTGACGTGCTGTCCCAGTTTCTTCTGTGCATCTCACGACCTCGGTGATGCTGCTCGCACTCAGGATGATATGTCCTAATGGGTGGCTGACGGGACAATGTTGGCGTATGGGCACGAGATTGTCGCCTGAGGGTGTGTTAATACTATATGAAGCTGATATACGAGCATATCCTACCCGGGCATCACAAATTCGAGTTGGTCAATATGCTGTCGAGTGTCCAGCATCACAGACTTGGGAGTTGATGGCTTTTCCATGGGATTGAAAGGCAGTCTAGCGGGCAGCATGGCCAAAGGGTTGTGAAAATCTGACCAGTTGCTATCATTGGTGTTTGACAAATCTGTTTGTCCGCGAGATTCTTGCCCGTTGGATGCGTTATGATGAATATGCTGTAGTTGCACATTGGAGATTAGGTCGTAATCGTCACTATGGACTGTCGCTGATGCAGAACCTGGAGATTGGATTCTATCACTATCAGCTGTGTTGCTCCTGTCACTTCCTTGAGAGTGATCCGAGGGACCACTATTGCGCCCAAGGTCTTGACTGTTGCGAGGTGCATCATGAGCCTCTGTTTGTTTATCAGCATATTTGTTTGCGTTTGATTCCCGATGAGAGCCTTCTGGCGGAGGCTGTGGCATGGCAGGGGTTCCGGGAACTGATTCGCTGTCCACGGTCGAAGCTTTTCCGAGAGGAAGTCCAAATGCTCGACGGAGACGCTGACGCCAGGAAGGATGCCGAGGAGGCAAACCGCTTGAAGACATAGAAGCTGGACATGACCCAGAACGATGCAATGGTCTGACTTGCTCATTCTGACGAGTGGTAGGTTGAAATATTGGCTGTGGTTGAACGTATGTAGTTGGCTGGATAGGTAGAAATACTGGGATCTGCTGCTGAGGCACCACCCCCGAAGGACCTTGAAGATGCGGGAGGGCAACTGGAACGAGAGGAGCGAGAGGGGGGTGATAGAGTACAGGCTGATATGAGACCTGTTGGCTTGGGAATCTCGGAACAGGAGGTAGTTGTACTAGTGAAACAGTCGGAGCAAGGGTGAACGAGCGGCTTCTATGCCTCCGTTGGCGTCGGAGCACAATTTCCTGGTGAGCCGTCGTTATTCTTCCCAAGTAGTACATGTAGGTAAAGAGAAGAACGATCAAGATAACTGTAGCACTGATGATAATACCTGCTTGTTCAGAGGGAGTCAGGCAGTCCCAACCCAAACAGTGGTGACCTCTAACATAAAGGCTTAATATGTTGGGCCAGGCGATGCCCACCTGGTTGACGGGAGGAACGGGGGCCATCATACTGAAGCTTTATAGCTGATTTTCTTTTATCTGTACCTAAGTGAAAGTACTAATTGAAACTCGCAAATATGAGTGGATGAAGGAGTTGGGGAGAAAGTCCTCCCAGGGGATGGGCGAGGGCGAAGATGATCCTTCCCAGGAGTTATTGACGGTATTGAGGAAGAAGAGAAATGAGGATCGAAGCCTCAAATGAAGAATATATCTAAACTTCAAGGAGAGATATAGATATCCGAGCTTGAGAACTCATCATTGGCAAAGTTGGCTTACACTGTCTGCCAGCTGCCAGCTGCCCTGTGCCTAGTGTTCACCCGGCCAGCACCCCGAGCTTGACGATCACTACCAGCCTGTGAGAGATCGAAGTAACATGCTTATTTAGAAACATTAGTATTTAAAATTTGAAAGAGATAGCCTGGAGCGGTTGGGGGATTGTGATGCGTTAGATGGCGATACGGTGATGTTCGAGGAGAACGAACAGAGGAATATCCACTGCATAGAAATGTGCTCTTTTCTAGCTCATGTAATCTATAAACCAGGAGATATGAATATCAAGGGAATTAATATAGACCACGTAATACAAGACGGTATATCAATAATATAGAAACTAAAAGGGAAAAAAGAAACCGCTTTTATTAGTTCCATTATAATAGGTATAGTAAACCATTGTCATAGAGTCTGTTAAGGTATGGAAAGGTCCTACTTACAGCAGTACAAGGTAAGTTAGCTATATATATCTAATGCCATACTACTATTAGCTCAAGTTTCTCGAATTACAATTTATTATTACAGAGCCTGACTGTCTTGTAGGTTGTGGTCACCTCAAGCTGGAGATTTCGCCGTATAAGTCAATGGCCAATCAGGAGCGGTTCTCGTCCCACTAAATTGCACCGAAGTACGTACCGCATTTCAAGACCTGTCTGGGGGCAGCTTCTCATATTCTCTTTCATCCTGCGATGCAACAAGACCAAGTTGATACGCCTAAACTTCCTACGCCATCATCACAACCCGCCTCCCTCTCGCCCGTGTAGACAATATCACACAGGCTCGCTTAGATTCTGCGATTGATTATGTCACTTGGTCTTTGAACCACTCGATGAGCTGATCCTCCTTTAACTCGAGGCGCATTGCTACCAGCTCCGAGCGACGCGTTCCTCGAACCAACTTTTTTACTCCCGAACGAACAACACCACTCTTTTATCCTCACGCCACTCCCTAACCACGATGTCCTCTTCGCAAACAGCCGCCGCGAACGGTGTCAATGGCGAAACACGGTCCGCGCCGGTCAGTACCCGATTTACTGACATCCCTTCCGCCATCGACATCCCCGTGCAAGGTGACCAGGAAGACGAGGCTGTCGAAATCGACCTTGAGGACCTCGTCGATGACCCTACCGAACTCTGTACCCTCTTCGAGAACGAGCGCGCTGCCAAAACTTACTGGATGACCGTCGCTCTAGCTTATGCCAAACAACACAAGATCGATCATGCCATCGAGATGCTCCAGCGAGGCGGCAGCGCCATCCAAAGTAACAGTTCCAACCCGCGCGATAAAGTCAGCATGATCTGTTGTCTATGTTGGATGTATCTGTGGAAGAGCAGAGAGGCTCCCCGTGTCGCACCCGAGGGCACCTCTGTGTCTGAGGCCAAGACAAAGGAGTATTATCTTCAGCTCGCGACATCTTCCCTTAACGATGCCGCTCGACTCAACCCATCGTTTCCTCCTATCTTTCTCGCCCGTGGTGTTCTCCTCCTTCTACGAGCCTCTTTGCAGGCACCGTCCAAAACTACTGGAGGCATCGGTTCCGAGAAGCACGAGCTCCTTAAGACTGCTGTAAAGTCCTTCGACGATGCCCTGCGAGTCTCCCAGGGAAAAAACATGCTTGCACTGATGGGAAAAGCTCGTGCTTTATTTTCAATGCACAAGTACCCCGAGTCGCTTACAATTTACCAGGATGTTCTGCAAAAGATGCCTGACTTGGTTGACCCGGATCCCCGAATTGGTATTGGCTGCTGTTTCTGGCAGCTTGGCTTCAAGGACGACGCCAAGATGGCCTGGGAGAGGTGCATTGAGATCAACCCTGATTCAAAGGTTGCCAACATTCTCCTCGGCCTCTACTACCTGGATGCGAGCGGTCATGTACCAGTAAACAGTGACGAATTCCTGAAGCTCTACAAGAAGGCCATGACAGAATATACGCAGAAGTCTTTCAAGCTCGACAAAAACCTCCCCCTTACCTGCTCGACTTTTGCCGGTTACTTCTTGTCTCGAAAGTCGTGGGACAATGCCGACAAGCTGGCACACAAAGCTATCCAGTACACAGACGTCAATGCTATTGCCAGTGATGGTTGGTACATGCTTGCGAGAAAAGAGCATTATGACGGTGATACGGAGCGTGCGACCGATTACTATCGCCGTGCCGATGAAGCTCGCGGAGGTACTGAGACAGGCTACCTTCCTGCTAAATTTGGTGTTGCTCAGCTCTCAGTTTTGAAAAATGACTTGGGGGAAGCCAAGCTGCGTTTGGAAAAGATGATTCAACAGTCCAAGAACAATGAAGCTATGATTCTCCTGGGCACACTGTACGCCGAGGAAGTCTTCGCTAACCAGGTCAGCGACAGCAAGGAGGACAAGTCTGCTGAACTCAAGAAAGCAACCGCTCTTCTTGAGGGTGTACGAAATGCTTGGAAGGACCCGAAGAAGGCATTATCGCCAGATGCCTCAGTTCTCCTCAACTTGGCACGCCTGTACGAGACAGATCACCCTGACAAGGCTCTGCAATGCTTGCAACAAGTTGAGCAACTGGAATTGGACCAGGTCCCGGCATCTGAACGACCTGAAGATAGTACTGATGAGGCCGAGATCAAGGCTGCGCTTCGCAAGTCGCTGCCCCCTCAATTACTTAACAACATCGGCTGCTTCCACTCACAAGCTGAGAAACATGAGCTTGCGAGTGACCTGTTTGAGGCCGCGCTAGGTGCTTGCATGAAGATTGGCGAGAAGGACCCTGAGATGGACACAGATGCCTTGGTATCCACAATCAGCTTCAACTTGGCTCGAAGCTACGAATCTAGAGGTCTCACAGACAAGGCTGTCGAGGTGTACGAAAGTCTCTTGGCTCGCCACGACGATTACACGGATGCTCGCGCCAGACTTGCCTATATCAAACTCAGGAAGAACCCGAACAAGGAAGGTCCCGACGCTGTCGCCAAGTTGTACCAGGAGAACAATACCGACTTGGAGGTCCGAGCCTTGTACGGCTGGTATCTGGGCCGAGTTGGCTCAAGGAAACGCCCAGCCAACCTCGGCGAGGATAATGAGTTCCGCCATTTCAAGCATACCCTCCAAAACTATGACAAACATGATAGACACGCTCTCGTGGGCATGGGTAATCTGTATCTCATGCAGGCACGAGAGATGCGCCGCGAGTCGGACTCGGAAAAACAAAAACGAAGTGCTACCTACGGTAAAGCTGTTGAGTTTTTTGACAAGGCGCTGTCACTGGATCCAAAAAACGCTTATGCTGCGCAGGGTGTGGCCATTGCTCTTGTCGAGGACAAGAAGGATTACAAGGCGGCACTGGGTATTTTCAATAAGGTCCGAGAAACTATCAGGGACTCCCACCTCTATGTTAACCTGGGACACATATATGCTGAGCTCAGACAATACTCAAAGGCCATTGAGCACTATGAGATTGCGCTTTCCAAAGATGGCAAGGCCAATGATGCAACAATCCTCGCTTGTTTGGGCCGAACATGGTTGAATCGTGGCCGGGCCGAACGTGATGTGGATGCACACATTAAGGCACTTGAGTGTGCGCAGAAGGTCAGTGGCCCCCTCTCATACTTGGTTGTACTTTGTACCTATGCTTACTCCTAATCAACAGGCTCTCGAGGTTGCTCCTGAACAGATGCATTACAAGTTCAACGTGGCTTTCGTGCAGATCCAGCTTGTTACAATGGTCCAAGGATTACCAGAGAACAAGCGTTCGACAGAGCAGCTCGAAAAGGCCGCTGAGGGCCTCGAGGCTGCGATCGCGTCATTGGATGAGATCGCAGCGCATCCGCAAACCCCTTACCCCAAGCACGATGTCGAGCAGCGTGCGAACATGGCCCGTAACACCTTGCGCAAACAGCTTGAACGAGCCATCGGTAAGCAGAAAGAGTGGGAGGAGAAGAATAAGGAGAAAATACAGGCAGCCAAAGAGCTACGAGAGGCCGAGCTCCGTCGCCGTGAAGAAAGTCGTCAAAAGGCTTTGGAAGCAGAACGGGAGCGACAAGAAAAGATTAGGAAGGAACGTGAAGAGATGCTGCGCAAGATAAAGCTCTGGCTGAAAAGCGCGCTGAAGAGGAACGGGCTCGCGCCGAGGCTGAAATGACGACTGATAGCGAGACGGGAGAGAAGATAAAACGAAAGCGGAAGACCGCTCCAAGGGCACGGGAGAATCAAAGCCCAAGAGATCAGGAGGAAAGAAGAAGAAGAAGAGTGATCGCCAAGACGATGAGTCTGAGGAAGAAGAGGAACGTACAAAGAAGCGCCGTCGTCTGACAAAGAAGGAATCATCCAAGTTCAAGTCGGCCGAGATTGTTGTTGACAGCGATGAAGAGAACGAGAACGAAGATGATGAACTCGAGCGTGCTGAGAGAAACATCGATCGCGAAGAGACTCCTCTATCTGAGGCTGAGGAGAAGGTTGCCGAGGATGACAAGATGGAGGTCGACGACGGCGCCAACCAGGAAGGCGAAGACGATGACGAGGAGGAAATCGCTCCGCGCCAACAGCACAAGCGAGCCCGTCGTGGACGTGTCGTCGATAGTGACGAGGAGGACAATGAGGATGGGGATGCACCTGCGCAAGCATCTGGTGATGAGTCTCGTCCTGCTGCAGATACCAGCATGGCCGACGCAGACGAAGACGAGTAAAAGGAACCACAAGTTGATAATTAAGAATGTAACCTTGCTAATATAAGCTGAAAAAGGATTCCCTCCGGTTGGGATTATTTGTATCATAAGTTAGATGGTTTTTACATCATGGCGTAGGGATGAATGGAAAGCGAGTTTATCACAATTGGTCATTTAAACTGTGGTGTGCCCCGACAGTGATGGTATTTAAGATTAAGTGAATAAATTGTGGCATACAACTAACGTGAATTGACATGTCTTCGCGTGTCGTGGTTCTTCATCTATTCCTAGGATGTGCGCCTCCTCATCGGCCGTGTCCTTTAATTTCAGACTTTATGTATCATTCCGTCTCTTGTAAGCTCATTTTCTGTATATATATATGTATGTATATATAAGGTGGCTGGGTTTTACATTGCTATTGATGACCCCTGTATGGTTCCTTATTGCGAGGAGTAAGGAATTGGCAGAGGTTGTGAAGCTGGAGTAATTGGCATGCTTAGAAGGCAAAGACCTGGTCAACGAGCTTGCTGACAGGACGGGCCTTCTTGAAGCCAAGGCTCTCTGTTGCCTTCTTGAGACCGCTAATCATGGGAGGAGGACCGCACAGAAGAATCTTGACATCATCGGCAGGCTTGGGAAGATATTTCTAGAGCATGGTCAATCGTTGAAAATAGCAAAGTTGAGCACGCGAGAACTTACGTCGATCATGTCGGCAGTGACGTAGCCAACGCCACCAGTCCAACCCTCCTCGGGCTTGTCGAGGACGTAGTGAACGCGGATACCAGAGTCCTGCTTAGCGAGAGCGTCGAGGTCCTCCTTGAGAAGGATATCCTGTGCAGTAACGTTGGCAAAGATGAGGTCGACCTCGGTCTTGTCTCCGGTAGCTCGGCCGCGAACGATGGCGCGGATGACTTGGAGCATGGGAGTGATTCCAGTACCGCCAGCAATCATACCAAAGTGTCGAACCATATTGGGAGTGTAGACAAAAGCGCCCTTGGGGCCACGGACCTTGATGGTCTGACCGACAGTGAGAGACGCCATGTGCTTGGAGATGTTGCCCTGAGGATAAGACTTGATCAAGAGGTCGACGTGGCCGGGCTGGTGGTCACCAGAGATGGGAGTGTAGGAACGAACAATCTCCTTGGTAGTGCCATCGGGCTGGGGGCAAGGAGCGCCAATTGAGATGTGCTGGCCGATGGGAAGACCGAGAATGTGCTTGGGGCTGGGGAGCTTGAAGCGGTAGCTATTGTGAGATTAGTATACTGAGCAGAACGAGGACGGGACGGGTCGGTGGGCATGTTGGCGGCTTACATGGCGACATTGTGAGATACGATGGTCTTCTCCTCGAGCTCGAACTCCTGAAAGACATCGGGCTTAAGACTTGTCTTGACCTCTGCGATTACAAGTTAGTCGACATTGACTTGGGGGAGGTTTCATCTGGCGGCAACTTACGGAAGGCCATGAAGTTGTAAATGCCGAATGCTACGGCGACAAGAGCAGCCCAAGGAGCCCATTCCTTCTTTAACGATAAGAGTGCCAACGATGAGGAGCAGGCCAGGGGCGTAGACATAATCGATATAGTGCCTCGCGAAGAGCGAGTGGTTGTCGCCAGGAGAGGACATGGTGGAGCTTTGGAGATCCCCGCCTTGGAAACCAACTGGGAGGTGAGGCTCTGTTATCTGTTGTATTGCTCTCGGCTGAGCAATTGAACCTTGCAAATGAGCTCGTATGAGGTTGTACGGAAGCGTATGAGGCGCAAGAGGCAGGTTTTGCTTCTGCTTCTTCTTCTGCTTTTGCTTTTGCGGGGTGCAAAAGAAAGCTGAGGCGTTTGACGGTTTAAAGGAAGAGGTTGAGGGGGTAGCTCTCCTATGAAAAATGGAAACCGAAGGCCGATTTCCGAAATCGCTGATGGCTGATGGAAGATTTTGCTTGTTTGGGAAGGCGGTCAGACGGCGGGGACGGTGCAGCGGTCGAAAATACCGATTTATCGTGAGAATATCGATGAGTGTTAATAGATCTGATTGGCCAGACAATGACTGTTGATACCAATTGCAGAGTATCACGAACCGACAAAACTCTCGGAACTAAATTATTGTGAAGTTGTCAAGTTAAATACAAGGGAGGTAGCTTCATATATGGTACAAGGTAGGTAATGTGCCTTGCGTTGTATTACTCCTTATTGTAGATCACGTCCCCTACTATCAACTTATAGATGTCACGGCAAAGCTCACCTAATACAAGCTAGCGTGGGCCATACAGCTTTGTCTCAGTGTCTGGGCAGTTTACTTACCTGCCGTGGTTTGGTCGTGCCCCTCTACTTACCGAGATCTAGTAGTTAAAAGAGGGATATCTTCCTCGGACCTCAAGTGGCCGTTAGAACTACCGTACCTCGGAATCTGTGTAATTTGAGAGATTTATTCGGCATCATTCCATTAAACTCTTGACCGGGTTTAAGCAATTATCTTCTTCCCTTGAAATACAGGAACTATAGAGGGCTTCATCGCCTAATACCATATTGTAAACTCATCGAATCAAAACCTCAATTATGTTACTCCTTGTGATGGAATTTCCAACATCACAATACAGTCTGCTTCAAATTCGTCTAGACTTATTATACCAGGTTGAACCAAATAAAAAGTACAAGTTCCTGTTACGGTCTTGAGCATGGCATGATGATTACCTAGATACTATGGGTTGAGAATAACTACTGCCACAACTTGACATATGGCACATATCATCGCTGAGTCAACTTACATCGAGAGGGATTCGAAGGTGCAAAGGATGCTCTCATCAGAACCTTAACAAATTCACGACGTTGTGTCCAGAACCAAAGTAAGGGACATTGACGCATATACAGCCTACAAACATGAAAGCACACGCAGCAAAGCATCAAGAGCTTCAAATTAGAATACCATAACGCATCATCTTCAGTGGAAATTTCACATCATTGAACAGCTGTTTTTCGTCAGATAGCATCTTGCGGGACAGGCATCATATATTTGAAGATCTCCGCTGCCAGCCATCGTTCGGACATACCTCGTTGTTTGGGAATGAGAATAAGCCTTTTATCCGTTGTCTCAAGCGATACTCGAGAGACTATACAGAGTGTTGTAAAATTTACCACAAGTCCAATTGAAGTCCTGATTACCACTTCAGGCATGAAAGCCTTCGAAGATGGAATTCTTCTAGACGATGGACGAAGTTGAAAAGGTGGAAATAACACAGTTGCAGAATATCGGTCGGCTGGGTATAGGTTTCCAGTAACTTTCAATGTTTCAGTAATGCTTCAAGGTTCTAAAACTATTCAAATATTTGGAAGCGGTCTATGTCGAATCTCAACTCCTCTTGCCGAGGTCAGTATACACTGGACCTCAGCAGCCTCATGGACATGCCATTTCCCAAACATTACCTTATCCACGTGTCTCTAAGCTATGCAATTGAGCGGTCAGCAGGAGATGGCGACTGAGTTATCCACAAACAAGGGAACCGCCATGAAATAGAGTATCACTACTCAGGTAGACGACGGAGGACGGCAACTTTTATTAGTCTGGTCCCTGAATTTATGTAGCGCAGTAATCGCCCATCAAGCATGGATATGTGGGGGCGTTGCTTTTCTTAGAGCACATTGGAGCCGGCGTCGTTCGTGTCGAGCATCAAAACCCACATGACATGATCCATGAGGTGCTGCAGACTGCAGTGCAGGTCGTCAAGGGTCTCTCGACAGGGGCATCTGTGGATGGAAAACTACCTGACTTGGCTCCTGCAAGTGTAGATTCAATACGACCGTTGCAGTGCCGTCCTGTAGCTTCACGGACTCGCCGGTCATTGGCCTGAGACCAGGGTGACTTTTTCTGACAATCTTCCAGATATTGACGGATGATCACGGTTTCACCTCGAGATGCCACGCCGCTTAACGCCAGATTGAAGTGGCTCGTCAACCGCCAATGGCGAGCTCTATTAATTGCTGCACTAGACGGTCAAGCACATTGCCTGGATCACTCAGATATCCAAGCTCTAGTCTCAGCTTCTCCTGTGCCGTGACGCAAGTTCGTCAATGATTATTATAAGATGGAAGTTCCAGAACGGCCCATCCCTTGAGATACAAGTCGATGGGAGTTCATCATGCTGGAGCTTATCCTGAACGAGGACGCTGCGTCGTCTAGCGGGTGGCTTGGATGCACGCCAATCGCAGGCTCCATGATGCCCTATCAAGCAAGCCTTGTCTACCTACTTAGGTAGTTAGGCTTGTGAACTGCGACTGCGCGGGTTGCAAAAGCTCGTAAGTTGATGCGGCGTCCGGCAATACGGCAGATAAGGATTATGCAGAACAGAGGTTTTGCTCTGCACGAGATCTTTTCAGAGTGCACGACAGTCGGGAGAAAAGAAGGATAGTCATAGGTGACACGAGATCAATGAATACGATGTTGACATGCCCAAAGGATCAAGGGATTGGCCTGCTAGGTGAGCTGGAGCCAGGGCAATGGGCGGCAGCTCCACCAACTTACGAATACAAGCGTACAAGCCGCAATTCTTGTGCAGAATCTCGTGGCCATGATGGCCTAGGAGTTTACTGAAGATGGGCTTGAAGCGAAATGGGCGGTTTTGATGGAAGATGGAGAAGGGAGGGGTCGCAGACTTCAAAGTCTCGTCAATTACGGTATCGTGATAATATGATAGGGCTTACAATCAAACCAGGGCAGCTGAAAGTTTGAAACGAGCAGTTGTTGATGAATCTGGCCGGGGACACTGAGCGTCAATTGGCATTGTCACTCACATTTGCATTACCAGGGCAGGGCAGGGTACCCCGCGCATTTAATGATTGGCTTTGTCGTGAACAAACTCAACATCAGGAGCCGAAATAATGATGGGTTTCAGCATCATCATGGCCCATCATGACCACTCACCACGTCCATCGCCCGTCATGGATGGCGATTATCATCCTTGGAAGAGCATTCTGTGGGTCGACGGCCAAACCTTTACAGCTTACACGTAGTAGAAAGTGAGATATGCATAAGAGCGTCTTGGTTTGAACAGCCATTTCCTGTTTATCTGCACTCAGTCTCAAACCTTGGACCACGCCATCCATGTCCACGTCTAGACACGCACGCCTTGATTCTTCTCGTCCCCGAAATGCCAGGCCCAGAGGGGGGCCCTCACCCCTTGACATTTTCCTGCGGCCATATTCAACCGAGGACCAGTAAATCGCATTCAATTGGCTTTGCCAATCGAGATCTAATCTACTACGCGTTAGTCCTTGTTTGTGCTGGGTGAAAGAGTCCGGTCGTGCAGGGATTTCCCCTTAGAGATGAGGGAGGCTTTTTAGTTTCTTTTCCATTAGGTGCCCGCCCGCCCGTTGGAGATTTGCTAACTATCTCCCTATAAGTTCAGTGGAGCTTTGGCTGTTTGACCCAACTGTAAGTCCGTATGCACAGACAGATCCATTGTGTCCATGGGTGGTCCTGCACTAAAAAAAACCCCGGCCGCAGCAGTCCTTATGACGACGACAATTGATGGGATCCATGGATGTGAGATCCAACCCGACCTCAGACCATCCATTTCCTAAGGTACCTAGTTAATGGTATGGACTACCTTACCTTATTTTCTTTGCTCTTCCATTTTCCTTCCTTTCCTTTCGACTTTCGACCTTGGAGTCTTTTTTTGGCTTTTCCTCTGGAATTAATCCTAGTCAACCCCTCCCCTTCCTTTTTCTTTCCTGCCCCATCCTCTTCTATATCCATCGCTATTCCGGCCTCTGCCAGCTCCTATCCTTGGCCCGTGGCCGAAGACATCCATACATTATCACCACTCCAGGCGCCTCTTTTGTCTTATTTATCATCCTCTCCTTTCCTTCGTCCTCAAAAGGCTCGGCCTAAGACTCTGTCTCTCGCTCCTCTTCCCCTTGTCGTCTCCGGGACCACCGGATCAAAAGCTTATACTCACTCGCCTCGTATTGTTGAAGTCTCAAGCCTCCTGCTGACTCTCGTCACGACAACTTTTCTCCCGCTCTGCGTTGCTGGGCATCGCCTTTGCCCTCAAATCCCCCATGCTTGGCAGTATATCAGCATGCCTGCGACTGTGATCTAGATCTCACATGTTTCTCTGCTCCTCATCGAGCTGGCCCGTCTTTTCGGCCTCACAACGACGTCATCTTGAATATTGGTCTCATCAAAGCCGTTGATTCATTTCCCTCGGCGCCGATTATCCGATCGAAATCTCAGCTCGTACCGTGATAACTCCCTCCACGTACGCTCCATTTGCCTCTACCTCTGCCTTTGCATCCTCTTCCTCTTCCAAGGAGTTCTGTCTTGCGTGACTGTCTGCAGTATCTACAGTACATACCCATCAAGTACATCTCCGGCCGAACTGGAACTAGTTGTACATGGCGCTCAGCCTCTAAGCACATTCCTCAGCCATTCTCCAACAACGCTCTACCACCGCCAAACCCAAAATATTTGGACTCAGCGACCGACTCGACGCCAGCCGCATCCACATCCACATCCACATCCCGCTCTGACTCTTGACTCTGACGACAACGCATGCGGGGGCTCCTTTCAGCTTGACTCGTTCAATATTTTGCGACATTGCATAAGTGTAGCCGAACGAACTGAGACATCTTGACGTCGAGACGACCCTGTCACCCAGTCCACGGTTCACATCTCTATATCGTTTTCGGCCTCCTTTCAAGGAACCCTCATTTGTTTTCGAATTGAGAGTGTGGTGTCGTGTGCATCTCCCCTGACGGCATGCTCGCCATCTATACATACTGAACCACTTCTCCGTCTCTGCTGATTTGGGGAACTGCAATTCTCGAGCCTTGAAAGCCAGCGACAATCTTGTGGTAGTTTCGTCCAGGAGTTGTCAACATGAGCGCCGAAAAGTGGAAGAGAAGGACTCTTCCTACCCTCAGGACGCCCCCTGTACCAATTCCTACCGATGGTAATAAGGGATTCGATAATGTCGACGGAAAGAAGCCACGCGTCTTCTCGAAAGCTCTTCGTTCTCTTAGCAATTCCTCGATGGAATCCATGTCACAGAGCCCATCTCGAAGCTCTTCCTCCATTCGACGTCTACAGAAGACACATTCAGGGTCAGGGTCCATGATCGACAGGATACATCGTCGAGTATCGATAGCTTCACCCATGAGCGCATCCGCCCCGGAATTTCCATCAGTTACTCCCGAGGTCCCCTATTCGTCCATGGAGCTTATACAATACGGACCACTGAAGACTGATGTCTCGCTTCTTAAGGCCCGCGCCGAATATCTGGTTCTTACAGATACCTGTCTGATCAAGTTCGGGAGTATGGAAGGAGCAAGAGCTGCTTTCCCACAGATAAAATCAGGCAGCGGGACACTGAAGCCCAGCAGTGCACATCACCATTCTCACAAGTCGTCGTCCGACGTGCGGATAGAAATACCCTTGCGATCCATTGTTGGCGTTTTCAATGAAGAAGGTTCAAGTCCTCGATTTGGCGTCGAGATATGGTGGTTCTCCCAGTGGCCAAAGCTTGCGTATTCCAAGACGCATCTATTCTTCATGTTACCTAAGGATCGGGATGACTGGCTGGCCAGTATTCAACAGGCTTGTAGAATGAGCCATAGGCGAGCTCCTTCTCCCTCCTTGATCCCTGGCAATTTGAAAGCGAGAATCAACCATATTGTGGAAACCACGGAACCAGACTCGAATGCCAACGCCTCTAAGATATTGACTTTTCCCGTGGTCAAACGTACAATAGGCTCACCTCAGAAGGCTAATTCTGCTGATGAGTCTCAGCACTTTGTGGATGGCTCGTCCTTCTACATCGTCATTGGACCAGCTATGTTGTATTTCCTCGAGGTTCTCAAGGCAGATTATGCGACTACCCCTGGTGACTTGCGCGTAAAGGTGCAGTCCTACGGTACAGTCTCACTCATTCGATTCCGAGCGTCTGTTGCGTCACACGAACAAAGGTTTGTGATGAGCTTCCGGTAAGTCTCACCACACCATACTTCATTATTCCATGTCCTAACGTAGGGCTAGGTTACCACTAGGCCGCGAGAACAGACTCGAGCTTGCTAGTGTACATTACAGACATGTTATCGAGGCGATGACTAAAGTCGACCGAGAATTGAAACCCATGTGGCCACAGCATTTGCAAAAGGCAATATTCGATATCAAAGGCCTTCCTCCGCCACTTCAGTTGACATCTGGAAATGATTTGGGAGGTCTCGAGCGAAGTTTGCACGCCTATTGCGCTGCTTTCAAGGTCCAGGTGCCAAGATGGACCATCGAATGGAACACTCCCTCTCAGCCAGCATTTCGCCTTTTACCTCCTGGCGCACAACCATATTCTACATTGCAATTACTTGCACTATTCCGAGCCTTGCGTTATAACAGTTACTTCAAGGAGCTCTCCTTCCGCAATATTGATCTATCAGGTATCGCAGGAAAGAAGGATTATTCCCATTTCGGCGACACTATCGCCTACACATCACTAAACGGGGTCAAAATATCTGAAGAGCATTATGACATTTTGATGCAGTCTTCTGTTCTCAGTCAAGAGATGCATGCCCTGGCATTTTCATCGGAATCGATCCGAAGTATGGATCTGAGAAATATTCTTGGCCCACGAAGCACCATTGGCCGCTCCAAGGACCCTGATGGCTCCCGGAGAGTCAGTTCCGAGGTTCTTCGACCCATCCTGCTGTTGCTGAAGCGTCAAGCGTGTCTTTGTCACAGCATCACCATGTCTGGCAATCTCATTGCATCAGGCGACATTGAGGAGCTGGCAAACTTACTCGTCCTTGATGAGGTGTACATGAAGAAACTCGATCTATCTAATTGTGGACTTGGCGATGAGGGTCTTACTACACTCTGGGCCGGAATTCCAGGTCAGGGCGCCAATCTTCAACATATCGATACTTCCGAAAATCAAGGCACGGTCAAATTCGAAACCATCCGGGACTCGCTTAGCCAACTACGAGCCATAAGAAAACTGAACATCGCTGGCAACACTCGACTCCCGTTTGATGTTCCTTTGTTTGAGGATCATGTACTGAGCTCATGGAGTCTGGAGGAGCTTGACTTATCTGGCATCGCTGTAAGTCGACATATATTCTATGCATGGACTCGTAACTAACAGAAGTCAAATAGCTCAATAGCCCAACTGTGGATATTCTGACTGCATATCTGGCGTCACAGAATTCCGAAAACCTTAGAGTGCTTCGTCTGAGCAAATGTGGTCTAACGGGTGCTCAAATAGCCCAGATGTTTTATGCCATGGGTCAGGCTCGACAAATTACACTGTACATCAACGGCAACCGCTTAGACGAGGGCATAGATGATTTGTGTGCTGTCATCAGCGAGTGTTTTGGCCCTTGGGGACTATTCGTGCAGATGGTAGAGTTTGCCTTGGAAGCTAACTACATCAAACTTTTGAAGGCATTAGCGGTCAACCAAACCATTGAATGTCTGAGTCTTGCAGGTACTGCTACCCCTGACTCGGCCAGCGAAACGGCCTGCAGAGCGCTTTCAGATCTTTTCTCTCAAAACCATACGATTAGGTTCCTTGACCTCTCTGGATTTGATGCCAAGCTGGATGAAGGCCGTCTTGGACGGGAATTCTCCAAGGCCTTGAGTGGACTAAGGTTCAACACACGGCTTGAGCACCTTCGCGTGCGAAGCCAATTGCTGAACGTGAACATCGGAGACCTGGCTGAAGCCATCTCTGCTAATAAAACCCTTCACAGTCTTGACTGTGAGGGCAATGATTTCAATCTTTCGAATTTTAGACATCTCGTCCGACATTTGAGTGACAATACGACGATCCGCTATTTTTCGGCTTTCTCGGATCGCGATCTCGCCCAGACAATACAAAAGTCGGTGGACAACGCCGTGGCTACGGCGACCTCGGCGCGCAGGCAATCTATGATCTCCAAACTGCGTCACGAAAAGGTGCCGCAAAGTATTAGTGAGCCTCTAGCACAGCAGCTGCGAGATGGCTGGGAAGACGCAGTCCGAACCCAACAAGAGGTTCTGGAGAGAAACCAACTCTTATTTGAAGAAGGCGAAGATGGTCGCTACGACTCAGGCCAAGATGGCTATATGTTCTGCGATGGTGAAGAAGACTTCTCTAAAGCATTTGGCGGTTTGGCGCTACGGGCTTTCGAATCCAAGAGGGCTATGAATCGTCGCGCTTCCAACCCTTATCTGAACAATAAGAGAGCCAGTATGATCTCACTGGGCCCAGCTCGTTTGGTCAGCGCCGAACCAGGTGCCAGAGTGTTAAGGTCTTGGTCAAGATCTTACTCAATTGTCTCGAGCGAGGGGGGTATCAGCGCTGCAGAGAGTCCAAGCACAGGATCAGCGATCCCGACACCTCCTGAGCCCGAGAGCCCCGTAGAAAAGGAGTATCTGGTAGAGAATCAACAAGACGGGAACGAAGAGCCGCTCGATTACGAATACAGCTTTGCAGATCCGCATGATCCTGACTTTGGGCTTGAACTGCGAGCCCATCGACGATTCTGGAGTGACGAAGCTGGCTGCATCGAGGAAGAAGAACATGGAGTCCAGTTTGAGGAACGGCACACGTGAGATGAGGATAACGAACTCTAATGGACAATTGAGTGCAGAGAAGTTGGCATTGTGGTCGACTCTATTCCGATCATTCCGGAGTTCTTTTTGTGATGTTTTCACTTGGGATAAGGGGGCAGGCGTTTATGAGTTTCTGGTATGATTGATGGTTGGTGGTTTATGCAGGTTTTGCGTATAAGTTACTCTTGATACCCTTCGCTAGTTTGAGTTTTTAGATGAGTCGAGTTCAATATCAGTCTTCAATTGTCTCGGTTTAAGCTACTTACTACGTACACTGATGCATTTTGTAATTGCTCTCTGTTGTGATGCATATGTCAGTACCCATGATAACACAATAAGCGTGACTCAACCAAAGACACCTTGGGTGAAAGACCGCCAATCCCTGTCGCTTCCAGGAGAGTCTAAGCCACCCCAATTTGCTTAGGTTGGTTCATTCCCCTGGAAAAGCCCACCGATGCCTTGGCAGGCCACTAGTAGCGCTCCAGCTGGAGTCTCCACTGGGGGACAACTCCACTAGAAACCTACAGCAACCTGCCCAGGCTCGAGACCACGACGCTCGTCATCACATACGAAGCCACTCACCCATTCTCACTTCTCCATCATCACATTTCGTGGATGCCCTCTGTCCACTCCACAATTACCATCCGAGGGCCGTTCAGTCCTTTAATATTGTATTTCGCATACTTTTATTGCATTTGTTTTTAACTTTCAACACCTTCCAGTGGAGCTTTCACGCTCCAGAGAGCTCCTCTCGATTCCTCATAACCCCCGAATTTAGCGCCTCCTCGAACCTCCCAAACGAGCTTTTTGTCCGTGGTCTTGCGATCAGGAATCAACCCGCAATGTATTCCAACTCGAACGCCTTTCTAGGCGGTAATAGCCAGCGTCCTGGCGGCCAGCAGCAGCAATATGGCGGAGGATCGTTTGGTAATCTGGGTGCTGGCCAGCAGCCTGGCCAACCCAGCCCCTTTGCGCCTCAACCTACAGGCTTTGGGCAAGCTCCTCTGCAGCAGCAGTATACGGGCTTTCCAATGCAGGGCCAGGGACTACAGCCGCAGCAGCCCCTTCAACAACAGTTTACGGGATTTCCGGGACAGCAACAACAACCCCCCCAGCCGCAG
Organism: Fusarium oxysporum f. sp. lycopersici 4287; assembly: GCF_000149955.1. Classification (NCBI taxonomy): domain Eukaryota; kingdom Fungi; phylum Ascomycota; class Sordariomycetes; order Hypocreales; family Nectriaceae; genus Fusarium; species Fusarium oxysporum. Next base: position 2,438,453 of record NC_030990.1, read on the forward strand.
CAGCAGAGCTTCCAGACCGGTGCTCCTGCGGTGCCGTCGATCCCGCCTCAGTTCCAGCAACAGTTCCAGCAGCAACAGCAGCAGCAACCCACTAGCTTCTCCGCCTCGCCTCAGCAAGCCTCTGGGCCTTCAAACCCACCACCGGCGCCGATGAAGCCCCAGGCTACCGGCTTCACCGAGATGGCCGCGTCCTTTCAGACTGGCGGTACTGCGAAGCCCCGAGGTCGAAGACAGGAGAAGTCGCAGCCCAATAAAATCCCTAATATCCGTCTCTCCTTCATCACAGCCCAGGATCAGGCCAAGTTCGAAACCCTGTTCAAGTCTGCTGTGGGAGAAGCTGGCATGACCATGTCAGGAGAGAAGGCTCGGGATCTGCTTATGAGGTCAAGACTTGATGGCGACTCTCTATCGCACATCTGGTAAGAAGAAAATCTCTTCGGGGCATGTTACTCGTTGTTTATGCCCTTGTTGCTAACAAGTCTCAGGACTCTTGCTGATACCACTCGTGCTGGCCAGCTCTACTTCCCCGAATTCGCACTCGCCATGTACCTGTGCAACTTGAAACTGACTGGCAAGCAGCTGCCACCTAACCTGCCCGAGAACATCAAGAACGAGGTTTCGAGCATGGTGGATATCATTAGCTTCAGCGTCGCTGACGAGAGTGCTCCCGGAGCCGGCTCTTCTTCTGCTCCTGATATTAGAACCAACACTGCCACTCCACCGACCATTCAGCAGCCGCAACCTCAGCCTCAAGCCTCAAATGCACAGCTGCTTCAAGCGCAGATGACTGGGTTTCCGGGACAGCAGACAGGTTTCGGTCAGCAACAGGGTCTGCAAAACCAGCAAACTGGGTTCCCTGGCATGGCAAACAACTCTCAAGCTACAGGTTACAGCGGTCCTCGTCCCCCGATGCCCCCAATGCCCACGGGATTTGGCCAGTCGCTCGCTCCTGGGCCTGCAGGTGGTATGGCTGCCCCTCTGAATGCTCAACCTACAGGACGACCTGGGCAATGGGGCCTTGTCAATGCTCCTTCTACCGGCCTGCCCAACATCGATGCCCTTCAAGCCCAGATGATGCCTCAACAGGGCCGAGAAGCTGGAAACTTCACCACTCAGGGACTGCGAGGAAACGCCGTTATCCCCTGGGCCATTACAAAGGAAGAAAAGACCCGATACGATTCTCTTTTCAAGGCTTGGGATGGCCTTGGCAAGGGATACATCGGTGGTGACCAGGCTATCGAGATATTTGGTCAGAGTGGACTTGAGAAGCCCGATCTTGAGCGAGTTTGGACTCTGGCTGATCACGGTAATAAGGGACGTCTGGATCTCGACGAATTCGCCGTTGCCATGCATTTGATCTACAGAAAGCTAAACGGTTATCCATTGCCTAACAACCTTCCCCCTGAGCTTGTTCCTCCTTCGACTCGAAACTTTAGCCAGTCCATCGGCACCCTCAAGTCAATGCTTCACGATGAATCTGAATTCCGCACCAAGTCAGGTGCCGCTCTGCTTCCGCAGAAGACTGGCGTTAGCTATATGAAGAACCGCTCATTCAGGGGCGCACCTGCTGGAGCCGTCGCTGGTCGGAAGGATGCCACAGTCTTCAAGAACGAAGACGAGCAGTTTGGATATAGATCGAGCGCTCGTCGCAGGGTCGGCAACAACTCGCCTCGTCCCGAATCTCCCGCTTCTGTCGCCTCGAATGACGACCTAACCTTGGATCAGCTCAAGAAAAAGATTAAGGAGAAGGAGGTTCTCCTGGATGCTATGGACTTCGCAGATGAGAAGAACCATGAAGAAGACGACATCCTCGACCGCCGTGACCGCCGTGAGGCGGAGGAGCTCTATCGTCGCATTCGTCGAATCCAAGAGGATATCGACTCTCATCCCGATGCTGCCCTGGCAAGCGGAGACTCCGACGCTGAGCGAAGAGCTCTCAAGCGCCAACTTCAAAATCTTACTGACAAGGTTCCCGAACTTGCTTCGCAGGTGCGCAGAACTGAGAAGGCCATTATGGATGCTCGGTTGGAACTGTTCCGTATCAAGGATGCCAAGGCTCACCCTGGCAGTGGTGCTCCTATTGTAGGAACAGGACCTGGCGGTACAGTAACTGAGTCGGATCGACTCAAGGCCAGGGCCAAGGCCATGATGCAGCAGCGAACTGCTGCATTGACTGGCAAGAAGGTTGATGTCGGCACTGAGGATCTCGATGCGCCTAAGCGTCTCGAGGAGGAGAGCATCAAGGTAAAGAATGAAAAGGAGAGTAACGAACGTATGGTTCGTGATGTTGAGGAAAGTGTTCGCGACTTTGCGCACGGTATCGAGGACAGTCTCAAAGAGGGCGGTCGTGATAACACCAGTGAGCACGAAAAGCGCCGCTGGGAGGACGCACTCGGTGTTGAGGATGAGGTTCGTGACTTTATCTTCGACCTTCAGCGTGAAAGCCGCAGCACTCGACTTCGTGCTCAAGACAAGCGACCCGCCCGGGCTTCAGCACGCACTGAGGAAAGTCGGCCGGAACGTGTCGCTAGTCCTAGGGTTGAGAGTCCTGTCTCGACCTCTCGCACTGCGACTCCTCCTGCTGGAGGCTCATATTCTTCATACAAGACCCCTGAGGAGCGAGCTGCTTTTATTAAACAGCAAGCTGAACAGCGAATGGCTGAGAGGTTGGCCGCCCTCGGTATCAAGGCCCCGACAAAGTCCGGCGAGACAGCTGCGCAGCGCATCGAGCGAGAACGCGCTGAGCGAGCTGCGAAGTTACGACAGGCAGAGGAAGAGGATGCTCGTAGAGAAGCCGATCGCCAGGCTCGTCTAGCTGAGGAGCAAGGGATTCCACCTCCTGCACCTGAGCAATCCAAGGCGGAGGCCAAGAGGCCTCCACCTCCCCCAACGCGACACCGTGGTAAGCCAGAGGCTGATCAAGAGGCTGCGAAGAAGGTCGAGGAGGAAGCTGCCGCTAAGCGGGCCGAAGAAGCACGACTTGCCCGTGAGCACGAGCAGCAGCAGCGCGAGACGCAGCAGATGGAGTAAGTGTCAAATCTGAAGGTCCGCGTAATCATTTGCTAACCCCGTTTCTAGAGAAGATGCACAGGAACAGGAGGACGATCTCGCCAAGGAGCGTGAGGCTTCTGAAGCTCGTCTGAAAGCCCTTGAAGAACAAGTGAGACAAGGCAAACTTCGCAAGGAGGAAGAGAAGAAGCGGAAGAAGGCAGCCATGGCTGAGGCCAAGGAGAAGGAGGCCAAACTTGCGGCAAGGCGGGCAGAGATTGAGGCTGCGCGTCAGCGGGAGCTAGAACTTCAACGCCAGCTTGAAGCCATGGAAGATGGTGATAGCTCCTCGTCGGATGAAGACGCAGGACCTCAGCAAATCACTCCTCAGGCTTCTACGCCCACTAGGAGCGACAGTCAGGTGGCCAGCCAAGAGCTTGACAAGAAGCCCTCGCCGCCCCCTGCTGCTGAGGCAGTTTCGTCTCCCCCTCCTCCTCCTCCTCCAGCGGTTGTCACGTCGCCACCCAGTGAGACCGAGAGTAAGAACCCATTCTTCAGGATGATGTCTCAGTCGACTGAGGGTACACCCGCTGCTGCTCCTCCGGCACCTTCGGCTACGAACCCTTTCCATAGGATGACCCAGAACCAGGAAGCCAAAGCTCCTTCTGGCCCTGTCTCGCGTCGCCGTGCAGACACTGACGACTGGGGTTCTGATAATGATGATAAGGACGATGACTCAGACGATGAGCGACCCGGTGGTGGTAGCGCAGCTCAGCTGGCCTCTATGCTATTTGGCACAATGGCACCTCCTCGTCCTCTCTCCGCAGCCGGTAGGGAATCAGCAACTGCTAGTCCTGTGGCCGCCAATGCTGTGACTCCTGTCGCACCTCCTCCGCCTCCCCCGATGCCGAACACTGGCTCTCCGGCTCCGATGACTTCTCCACCCCCTCCTCCTCCTATGCCGGGGAGTGATGCGCCAAGTGCTCCTCCGCCTCCGCCTCCCATGCCCGGAAGTGACGCCCCTTCGGCACCACCGCCCCCACCACCGATGCCATCAGTCGGCGCACCTCCTCCACCTCCTCCCCCTATGGGTGGCGCTCCTCCACCTCCTCCACCTCCCGGCGATGCACCTGCTCCTCCTTCCGGTGGCGGACGTCCAGCGGGCTTCCTGAGCGAGATCCAGCTGGGCAGGGCTCTCAAGAAGACAACCACCAAAGACAGCAGTGCAGCGGCGGTGGCGGGACGAGTTTTGGATTGAAGTCATACTTTTTTGTGCATAGCATGGAGAAGGAGGCAGACTATTGCAGATTATGAGGTGGGACCCGAGACAGGTGTGACGTTTAGTCAGGGAAAAAGGGATGGCTATTTGTGTTGATGCGCGTAGAGCTAGCTAGTTAGTAATGTGAGTCCAGAAAAACGATCTCATCGTGACTCTGGGTTTTCTTTTTCTCGCCACGTCTTGTGAAATTTTTATTTGCGACTACATATTTACTGTGCGGTGCTGTGCAATGAGACATGCTATGTTGAGAAACGTCGTAAACATGCTGTGAAGCCAAGGTCGAAGCACGATGCCGCTTCACGATAACGATAGTGGTCATCGGAGACGAGGCCTCGTGCTCCGGCTTGTAATTGTACTACGTTGGCGCCAAAAAGGTCTCAGTCAGGTCTCAAGCCCCTTTCATCAATTCACGATGACATTGTCTTGGAATTCGGATATAAGTCCGCACACGCACGAAGTGGGCATTGAGAAGGGAGTTTCAGTCTTGGACAAACCTGTGAGGTTGCAATGGGCATTACTCGTCTTGGCGGGAATTACTGGCCAAGCTGACAAGGCATGCAGTGAATGTGAGTATGAGTGTGAGTGTGAGGTGCGGGAGGTAGTGCATGTGGACTTGTCAATCTAAATGAAACATGCAAAGAGTCGGGATGAGCTAAACGAGGGTGCGAGGATGTAGGTACAGGGTCAGTTACGGCATGTCAGAGAGCCGAGAGTGTGTAATGTGTAGGCTATTCCATTCCTTACGAGTCGGCATGCCTTGGAAGGCGAGATATGTGAAGGCATACTCTGTAGAGATCATGAGATGCCCGTCAGGGATAGTAGAGCCTAGTATAGTGTTAACAGCACCAGAGATGGGGCCGAGATATGCCGGAAGCTTGGTCGAAAGAGACTATCGAGTCTTCCAGGGGAGAATCGAGGTACGTATGTGGTTGATGTGCCGAATTCTATGCCTAACTACAGCACGGAGTATAGGCACGGAGCGTCCGATATATGCAGGGATAAATGGCTTGAATCCAAGACTCCACGATGGTTTGGCAGGGTTGACTTTGCGAGCGGGTCTGAGAGGAAAACCTCGGCCGCTTGAGAACGAGGGAAATAAACAGAATGAAAGGAAATGAAAGAAAGGAAAAAGCAACAAAGCAAGTAAGATGGCAGTGAACTGAGCGCCCGATCGGATGAAAGCTCAGATCAGCTTCTGCTACCTTCATGGTATGGTAGGTCTGGCCTCATGAGACCAACAGGCACAGGGCTACTGTAACAAGACCAACCAGATAGATAGATGTCACAGTAGATGCCTGCTTAGCCCGGGACTAGATGAGTTGTCAAAGTGTGAATCGCTTCAAGAAACTGGTTTTTGGAAAATTAGCATTTCTTATGCGACGGCAGTTAGGCGTTTTCTACTACCCAAGCCCTCTAAATCCCTGCCTCTACGAGGTGACTAGCTTTTTTGCTCTCTTTTCTCCTATATTCACTTGAATTCACTTCACTTCACTTACAAGGCATGAACAGCACATCCCGTCCCAATATGAGAACCCATTGAAGCCCTTGAGAACCATTTGCGGAGAAAAAAAAGGGCCTGGGCCTTGTCAAGAACTTACTGGGGTGTTTGCCCTTGAGCGAATGGCTTCGTGGAGCGTGTTCGATGTGGATATCAGTTTAATTGAGGATGGGGCACGAAACGAGACTGATCAGTTTCTTTTTAAAGAATGAATGAATCGTTTGACAGCGGTCATGATGTCACCGCGTCTAGGCGTCCAGGCGTCGAGGTGAGTGAGTTCGGATATTCATTCAGGGGATAAGATCAGCTGGCAAAGTTGTAAGTGCCCGTTCAAGGGAGGAATTTGGTGGACGAAAAAGCGGTCAAAATTATCACATCAGTCAATTGATTGTCATTACAACACCTCAGGCTCAGCTGAGGTGAGGTTAGGTCAGGTCAGGTCAGGTCAGGTTAGGCCAGGTCAGGTCAGGTCAGGTAAGGTCAGGACAAGTCAGATGGTGAGGTCGCATTTTGGGTTATATATCCATTCCTGCAAAGACCTACCAGACGAGAGAGAGGTTGGAGTCGTAGTAGAGTTTGTTGGGTGTTTACCTAAAGAGGCAATGTGTAAATAATGCAAGAGACAAGACGCGTTACAGAAGGTGGAAAAAAAGACGCGTCATAAGCTTGAATAATTGAGTTTTGGTGGTGTTAGTGTTAGTGTTAGTGATGGTGGGATAAAAGAGGAGGGGAAGCAGATCCAACTTGTGGGTTTTTGTACAGCACAGCCTGAGTCCTGACTGATCATGATGACGCCTCGCTTACTTACCCCGCTATGATACGGGATATTCAAGATTCGGTCTTGGTCTTCTTGGTCTGTCCTGGTCTCGATTTTTGGCCTTTCCTCCTCCCTCCGTTGAGCCGAATGTGGTTGTGGTTGTGGTTGCGTTGCGCTATTTCGAACGAGTCTGCAAGTAAGAAAACCCATTGACAGCTGAAACTATTGATGATGGAGCAAGGATCTGCTAGCCGATGATTGACTAAACTAATTAAGAGCACGTTAGTCAACCCACCGTAATAAATCTTGGTTCAGAGGTTGAGGCTGTTATCAGCGTTTGAGCCATTACATGAGGCGAGGTACGTTGTTCAATGGCCCTGGGTTTCTTCAACAGTGGCCATGCATGTCTTGGGCTCAATTCGATCTACGATGCACATCCATTAAAACAGCCCAAAGCGAATTAATGACAGCTGCAATGGGGTTTACAACGCCCTGCAGGACCGTTGGCGCAACGGAATATTTATGCTTCTCGTGTTTTTTAAACCTCTGTTTACTCTGAGTATTTGATTGATGTGAGACGGTTCACTGCCAGTCTTCGATCGACATACTGCAAAGTATCTCGGGGCTTATTAACCTTCAAGGATATCAGTGCTCTAAGTTGATGAAGGGCACGTCCCTATGCCAGAAGGTCCAGAACCCAGATAGCATGGCAATGATGAACTTCAAGTGGTTTGCTCACAGGCTCAGCCTCCAGCTTTCAGCTACAAAGAGTTAAAGTGCCGTACTGCGTAAGTACTCTTCACTTTTCTGGTCTCAATGCAAACTCTAATAAACTGCGGAACGGAGGAAGATCAGAGGCGGCACGAGGAAAATCACGGTTCTTCACATGCAAGGGTGATCCTGTTAAAGTCTCTTTGTTGAGCCCCATTATCAGCGCCAATGTCATTGTCAGCCACCCAAGGATATCCATGGATGGGTCCATTACAACTCAAGACCGAGAACGACACCATGAACAATGAATGACGACGAAGAAGTGTTGTCGGTATGTAGATTGCAAGGTAGAGGGAGAAGTTGAGATGCGGGGGTCTCGTATTTCTCCTCGTCGCTTGTTTCGCCTCTGCTGATGGTGGGTGCAGGCACCAAGAGCTAAGTAAGGTATCGCAATTCTGAGACTGCTCGATGCAACCTCTGCTGCAGACCCTTGGGATTGGCAGTATTTGATTGGTCCTCGACAACTACAATCCAAACAAAGATTGCCATTGAAGACGCGTCTTGGTCGACCAAAAGCGCGCCCAAACTTGCTATCTCATCATCATCATCACCAGCTCACAGCTTGGTCGACTCGAACAAGGCAATTCACACATAACTCGCTTCAATCCACCCACACCATTTTTAATTCTTTGTCAAAAAGAACAAAGGCGGTGCGCACTGACCCTGACCTCGACTCTCTTTCAGTTTGCCGCATCCTTGCTCATTCTTGGTTGGCGGCCGTTTTATGCTACCTTAGCACTCTTACTTACCTACCACCTACTAAAGTACTGTATTCAACGGTCTGCCTGTGACTGGACTTTTGAATTGACTCGGCCGGGCTTGACTTGACAGTCTTGACTTTGCCAAGTGAAGCATTCCACCCAGTTACGCTTCCTCGACAAGGACAAGGCCAATCATCGTCTGAAGAACCCTGCTCGGAACCACGGGCTTGAGAGGGGGTGTTAAACTCCGTGATCTTTACCCATTACATCCATCAATCGATCATCGTAGGGAAAACGTATACTAAAAGTACATACATGCCTAGCAAGAGGAGGAGAAGAGGAAAAAGAAAAACGCCGATAAAATTCGAACAAAGACAAAGAAAGGCATTGATGAGCAAAGAGGCGTAGTCAATCCAATAGCTCTCGGCATCTCTAACGTTAGACCTTTTCTGCTTCCAACTGTGGCTGGCTGGCTGTTCTCGTTACGGTATAGCATGGCGTGGCATGGCGTCTCGTCTATCTGATGAGCTTTTCCTGTTTCTTCTACCACTAGGTATGGCTGCTGACTTGCTGTAAATATATGTCGATTTCATTTAAGCATTTCAAGAAGAAGAAGAAGAAGAAGAAATGTATAAAAAGAAAGATAGTTGAATTGCCATGCGGAACTGGTCTCACTATAGGCAATGTTATATCAGGTAGATACCTTTAAGCTGTATCACTAAAAGTCCCTCGATTCTTGTGCCCGTTTCTGTCATATCCCCATATTCATCTGACAAGACATACAGACTTTCAGTCCAAGGTAGGATCGGCACCAAACACAATCCCAGCATCTGATCCGGAAGCATCCCACAGCACCACCACCACCACCAACAACAACAACAACACAGCACGGCACGGCACATCAGTCAGAGCACGACATATTCGCTTCGCATCCAAATCTGAAAATCTTGGGTGTACCACTTTTCTGATACGGCAGAAACGGAACGCAACAGGCACAGGCACTGTACGTTAGGCCGTGAATACGGAGCACGCATAAAGACTCCGATAACAAGATCGAGATCTGCTGGGTGCCATCTCCACTGCCTAACATATATGCACATACATACACATCCCTAGTACTAAGTTTCGTATGGAGGAGAGCAGCCAGTTATCGTTTTTATGTGGTTCCAGGCTCAAACACCAAGGCCTTGAATAGCATGATCCACAGCCTGGTTGAACAATGTGGCCGCATGAGTCTGAGGAGATGTCTTCATTTCAGTGTCCTCCAATCCGTATTCATAGCCTATTGCGCGACCTCATCTCGCCTCGAGACGAGTGAATCTGACTTGTGCACTTAGATGACTTGAGGCAGAGAAGAAAGGAGGCTTCTGTCACTTTGTCTCTTTTGTCGACAACCAATACCCAATACAATCCCCCGCATTCAACTCAGCCAGTGCAATCGTGAAAATCTCTTGGCTGTTAGAGAATCAGACTGGCCAATCATTTCTCGTCAATCCCCGCGCGCGTCGAGGCCGAGGATGAGGGCGCCTGGTGATGCATCCGCTGCTGAAATGGAAATGGGAATGGAAATGGGACTTTCACGGTCCTTGTTAAGGTGACGCTAGTGGAGGGTTACCTAAGATCCCTGCATCCTCACGCCCCTAGTTTTACAGTGGCCCACACCTCACCTCGCGAGCTCACCTCACCTTGACGCTCTCCCTTTGGTCGGTTGGATCTTTTTTAGCTCTCAATCGCCCATTCCCGAAACACGTACGCCCTCGATTTATACACACCCTTGCTTTTACTTGGTTATCGCAACCTACCTTGCCTATCGAATCGAATCGTTGCGCTGCGCTGTGCTCTCCATCTCGACTTCTTCTCTCTCTTCTCTTCCCCTCCTGTTCTCCTCCTCCTTTCTCACCCCGTGATACTCGTTACTGCGACTTGATGCGAGCGAGACAAGAGAGGTCCGAGTTCAATCAGGTCCTGATCAATTAAAGTCCATATGACATCAGTCTCGCTCTGCCCGAACTGATCGATTTCGATTATCCGCCCATCCAATCTTGATACCAAGGCAGACCAGAGACAGTGCTCACGCAGAATCCCCTCTTTTAGCTCTCACTCTCGCGCTCTTCCTGCCGTGTCGTGTCAGCCCGGGCGCTCTCCATCCAATCCCTGTCGCTGTTCTCATCATCCTCCCTGCGCCTGGTCCCCACTGGGCCTCACACACGGCGGCCACAGGTACAGCCATACGCGGTACAGCGCCCACTGAGAGACGGCCTAGCCCCCATCTCCAGCAGGTCCCAAGACGCCTCCGCACGCCAGCTGCTGCGCCGGAGGGGCCCTATTCTTTCTTCTCTCTCTTTCGCTTCTTGCCCGCATTCACCTGCACTTGTACTGCAGGGCGCGGTGCAGTACACTAATCTTGGGCACCACACCTTGCACCTCGTCTTGGCTGCATCATTCTACAATCAACCTCCATCTCCTCCCTTGGTCGCACTCATACTCTCACTCTCACTCTCACTCTTACTCTTACTCTTCTGCCGTTCCTCATTTTCTAGAGATTGTTTTCGCTATTCCGTCTCAGTCAGAATTAATCGACATTTGCGTCTCGTCCATTTGATAGAGAGTAATCGGCGACTACTCACTCACCTTTACTAACCTTTACCGCTTCTACATATCTGCACCTGGCTAATTGTCGACCCTGCCTATCCTGGTTCACGATTTGCTCTTTAATCACCAGCTTTACCCTCTCGACCGTCCACCAACCTAGCCGGTCTTGACTCATCTGCGACAATATTCTAAACCGCTTTGATCTGCTGATGTTTCTTCGTCAACGCGACCCGGTCATCTTCATTCCTGCGGACCAAAGTCGCTTCTATATTCGGAGCAACTCCCAGAGACCGTGAACGAACGAACCCCAGATACCGGCTGCTCGTCCTATTGAACGCTCCGACCAAGTCACGACAGCCCTGTCAAAGCAGCCCCACAGCTCATTACTACCTTGAACTCCACGCTCCATCCAAGTCAGTAGGACGTCCTTTTCTTTCCCTCTCCCTCTTCCTTGCCGTCATGCACACTCGTCCCATTAGGCTCTGCCGGTGTCCACTCTTTAACTCCCACCTTCGCCCGTTATCTTACCGTCATCTCTTCCACTTTCCGTCCCCGGCATCGACTGACTAACCTTGATTTCAAGTACAGCGTTTGGTTCAACCATTTTGCTCAGTACCGCAGCCCCATTGACCCGATATCGAGCTTCGTTACTCGATCGACATGGGCAAACACACGCGCTTTCCCAGTTCCACTGGGCCGCTACAAATATTCCAGGACGACATGCCAGAGAATGTCACCCCAATGACCAGTCACGCTCCTATGCCCTCTGCCCCAAAGCAAGCCCGAAGGCCCTTGACCAGCTCAACCTCAAACGTCGTTTTCAACCCGCCCACCGCCTCTCACAATGCGCACTCGCCCTTCAAGCAACGGCCTTCCTCCGCCTCGCAAATCCCATTGGCCTCGGCCCACGGCAACAAATTAAACATGGTCGCGATGGCGCCTCCATCCAGGCGAAGCCATACCACGGATTCGTTACAAAAGAAACCTTACCTATCGAATTTTAAGACGATGCCTCAAAAGCAAAGTTTTGACATGGCTTGGGATTACGGAAAGGAGAACGTCCACCCTCAGCTCTTCCCGGCACCTCCTGCGATTGATTCGTCGGTCAGCAACTACTATCAGAAGCCAAACGGCAAGCGCGCTCTCATGGAGGCTGCTCCCATCAAGGAATTCAGGCCTGCCAAGAAGACAAAGGCTGAGCCAGTGACAGCGACAGCGACAGAGCCTGAAGCAGAGACAGAGGCGACAACTGTTATTCCTCCCCACGATAGTTTCCCTCCAATTATCGATGATGGCAACAAACCCGCCCTCAGCTACGCCGACCTGATCGCTATGGCCATCTTCCGATCCCCCAACCGACGACTGACACTTGCTCAGATTTACAAGTGGATCAGCGACAACTACTCCTTTTATAGCCCTACTGATGCTGGCTGGCAAAACAGCATTCGCCATAACCTCAGTCTCCAGAAGGCTTTTGTGAAGATCGAGAGACCTAAGGATGACCCTGGTAAAGGCCACTACTGGGTGATTAAGCCCGGTCACGAAGCACAGTACCTGAACAAGAAGCCGACTCGCAAGTCTGCCTCCGCATCCGAGAACCTTCACGTCATGTCGACTCGACTCGAGCCTTCCCGACCGGCTTCGGCACCGACTCAGGAACCTACACTACCGCCCCCTGTTCCAACCTGCCAGCCGGCTCTGCCACCTCTTCCTACCTCCCAGGCCACCATGTCAATGCCAGTCGATCTCTCGTCCGACGCTACCATTCCTGTCTCGGACAACCTGGGTCCCGAGGATGCTGCTGACAAGGCCGACCAAGAACTCTCTCTCGACTCATATCTCTACTCGCCTCTGCCTGCCGCCATACACTCGTCACCGCCTGTCTCTCGGCATGTGGATCATCGAAGTAACACGCCGCCTACCGTCTCCCGAAATATTGCTTCATCTGTCTCACGGTCTCATAAGCGCAAATTTGCATCCATGGACGACAGCGGTTACTATTCTTCTGTCGAGATGTCATCCGCTATCAGGCCTAGCCAAAAGTTCATGCTGACATCTGAGGCTGACCGCCCTCGAAACAAGTCGAGGGGCCGTGCTGAGGAGGAGATCGCCCGTATTCGGAAATCATCTCCTTTTAGCCCGACCAAGACACGATTCTATTCCGCCATTCCACCTGTCTCTTCGTCTCCTCTCCGACCAGCGTACGACAAGCAGATGCTGCCACCGATTACTCCTATGGTCAAACTTAATCCTCCTGCTCGACCACCTCCATCAGCCTCTCCAAACACCAACCTTCGACTTCACCGCGACGCGGTCCGGAACATGCTCCAGTCACCCGATAGGAAAGGCGACGCTGAGAACATTCCTTATAGCCCAGCTTTCTACCTAGGCAACGACTTCTGTCCGTCCAACTTCGGTGTGAGTATCCTTAGTGATGGAGAGTTCTCTATGAATCAGGACTTGACTGGTATGGGTTGCCTTGAGGATGGTTCTTTCCCTGTCATGAGCTCAGTCGAGGCTGGGTCTCCTATGAAGCGTCCCGCGAAACGTACCCGTCTAGATCGAACTGTTTCCGCATCAGTTCTTGGCGATATCACCAACTCCGCTGCCAGAAAGCCCATCGCCTCTGCTCCACTACTACGGCCACCTGAGCAGTCTATGCAGTTCGATACCCCGAGCAAGGCATTCGAGGGCCTGAGCTCCCCAAGCAAGATGTTCCAGGAATCTCCTTTGCGAAATCAGTCCACAAAGTTTGCCGACTTCTTGAACGTTTCCTTGGACCCCAATGACTGGACTTCGGGGGCTATGATGGACCAACTGGACTTTACCCGCCCCAACGCTGGCGGCATTACAGATATGCCGGAGCTCGACATTTTCAAGGGTTTTGACAAGATTGGATCCACATCGCAGAACAACAGCAGAAATCCCCCAAGGAGCAACAAGCCCGGATTACCGCGAAGCTATACGACTCAATTTTAAAACCAAGACGACACTGAAAACGAACGTGGCAAGATGACGAAATAAGCATAAATATGTATGACATTCATGATTTGACGAAAGAATATAAAAACATAACAATTCCTTCGAGAACTGACCTAT
>NC_030990.1:2452321-2455544 GCF_000149955.1 Fusarium oxysporum f. sp. lycopersici 4287
CTCGGATGGCTTCACAGCTAGCGGTTGACGACGATTATATCTGTGTGGCGCGTTCTGCTCGCTCACAAGGCTTGGCATGCGGAATAGCAATTTTGTGGGATATATTATGCTCTTCTCTCACAAGAGTAGGAAAGTTCTCTGAGAGGAATGATGAATGGTATTGCGCGCATATTACATGTTCTCGCTTTTTGGGGGGTTTGCTTACTTTGGTTTTCGGGGATGGAAAGAACAGGGAAGGGCAGGGAAATGAAAGGAACGGTCTGGACATTCGACCACGTATGGTAGCTCCTATTTACATTTTGGCTTCAATCACAGTGCTTATTAACGTTTACTACGCTGATGCAAAGTCAATATCCCGTGCGTCGCTGTGACTTACTACCGGTGAATCAAATCTGTCTCTCCAGACATCTAGACCAGCCAGTACTCCGTGTTTCATTCAGATAATGCACGAGTGGCGGAAGCACTTCTCTTGTGTGTCACTGGCAAGCTTACGAGCCGTCATGTTGTTGGAAAGGGGTATCAATTATGAATGACCTATGTATACTGGCTATTAGTCATGACTCCTTAAACGCCTTTGATCTATACATCCCAGATGAATGGATCTTCTATACCATTCACCAGGCCTGGTCAGCCCTTGACTTCTGTAACCTATTCCACAAATCCACCATTGACCGTGTCCCAGAGGAAATTGTTTCTATAAAGGTACAGCAAGGTCGAGGCAATATAAGCGCCGCAAGCCCGCAATGATCTTGGGGCGTGAGACTCTTCCGAACTCATCATTCTAGTATATACGCATCCGTGTTGCCCAACCTGCCGCCTCCTTTTGGTCAATGTTGATCTTGTAGGGGAACGGGTTAGTACCCTGAGTTGTGATGGGCGGTATGTGATCTTTGTGTGTATTAACGAATGCGACTATCTTCATCGCTGTTGCTGAGAGGGTCTGCTCCATTGCTCGTCGAACTTTAGCACGTTCTAAACCACATATTAGCAATTCCCTTAGGATACTTTAGAGTGAGGGGGAGGTCCATACCACTCTCTGTTCTTGGCTCGGCGACAGTCACTTTGATGGTCCAACACTCCCAACAAACCTCTTCGTCGCCACGGGACAGCCAGGCTTTGCGACGACGTTTCTCGAAAAACTGAACAACGAGCTGACCGCGCCCACCGTTACCACTTCCGGTGCTGGCGCTATTAGCACCGCCTGATGAGCGCTGGACATCGATCTGACGCTCGAGAGCCGCGACGCGCTGATCTATCATAGTCTCAAGCTCGTCGTCGTCGACATAGGGAAGCGTCGTGTCAAGGACCTCGCGGGTTTGTGGGACGATAGAAGGGAAGAATCGATTAAAAAATATGGTATGCAGTATTCCTGTGAGAAGGCATGTTAATGAGGCGCATTCATGATGATTTTGAGAACATCGTCACTTCTTTGTCGTCACAAGTATAGCGGGGTGGGTGTCCAGGGTAGTGTGACGATCAAGAGAACAAGCAAGCAAAGCAAACTTGCCTTTGACTACTTCATGAACCGAGCGCGGGTCGGCGAATACGTCAAGGATAAACTCTGGTGGTTCTTGTTGGTCCATATTATCGGTACTGTTGTAAAGTCGATTGTGGGCTATGATCATGGTTGAGGGGAGTTGAAGAAGGAGGCTGAGATAGACGCGAGAGAAGATGAGATGAGATTGAGAATGGAGATAGATAGTGACTCTCCAGACGAAACAACGTCACTGAACCATAAAAGGGAGGGGCATGGGATCGATTTAGGTGGTCCCCACTTACCCCGTGCTTCAGCTCACCTCAGCACAGCCACGCAGTTAGATGGTCAATCATCTTTATCTCACCAGCCACACATCATCTCGTAAACTCCACCTCCACCTCGGCCACGTTTACCGACTCCGACCACGGGGTAAAGGTATATCAAGCCTCCATCCATATTCGAGGCCGAGGCTCGGGCTCATGTTGGCATTGGCATTGACATCCAACCCTGAACCTTTTTTTTTTTTTTTTTTTTAAACTCCCCTAACTCCAACCTTACCCCAACGAGAAGCTCCCAGACCGAACCCGAACTCTCAACGGCTTCTTAACGTCCACATGCTCACACAGTGGTACCCATTGCCTCGGTGAATCGATCGATATACTTTACGTACAGTTACAACTTGTGAACAATTGATCACCGTTTCCCCATCGTATCTTCCATTATCTTCAAATCATGCTCACATCTGCTCGGCGCTGGCTGCGCAACAATCGTACGCCCATTGCTGTCGGCGTGGGCGTCATCGGTGCGGGTTACGTCGCGACGCAATATGTCATTGGAAAGCTTAATGATGCCCGCGAGCGCATGAGCAGCGAGCGCATCGCCAAGGAGAAGTAACCATCACCCATCTGATAGCAATGATACGCAAACATATACTGACAACCCATGACACAGTCTGCGGCGTCGCTTCGAACAGAATCAGGAGGACTGCACATTCACCGTCTTGGCTCTCCTGCCCTCCGCCACGACGGCCATTCTCGAAGCCATGAACACGGAGCAGATCACATTTGAGATTCAGCAGATGAAAGCCACCAAGGCTATAAAGAATGGTGGCCCTGAGTCTGCAGCGCCACCCAGCATCGCAGATACTACATTGACAGAGGACGATGGGAAGAGTATGGCTGGCCAAAGCGAGAGCGGTGTACAGTCCAGCCAGGCCCCTACATCCTCACCATTCAACGCCGGTGGCGAAGCGAACAAGGAAGCACCCAAGCCTCGCAAGACGAAGCGACAACTATGGGATGACGTGACCATCAGCGGTGAGTAACAGCCTTGCTCTCCTTCTCTGCACAGAACTAACACACACTGCAGCGGTGACGCGGTCTTTTACTTTGATATATACCCTTCCGCTGCTTACAATGCTAACTCGGGTTCAACTCAACCTCCTTGGCCGAAGAAGCTATCTATCGAGCGTGGTGGCCCTCGCAACAGGTGGCCAACAAGGCACCATCAGTCTTGAGAACAACGATGACGACAACACAGAACAGACATATGGCAGTGACTTCGACATAAATCGCAAGTACCTGACCCTCAGTTGGTGGCTACTCAACAGAGGATGGGTGGACTTGATGCGCCGAGTGGAAAGCCCCGTGCGCACCGTCTTTGGCAGCCTGAGCCCTAGGGACCTCCTGAGCTTTGAGAGGTTCTCTGACCTGACGACCGAGGTGAGGAAGCTTGTCGAAGGCTCGA